>NW_006239035.1:1319013-1357556 GCF_000226075.1 Solanum tuberosum
TTGTAGTTGTGAAAAGATCGACACATCTATGATAGACTTTACAAGAAGATGAGTTTGAGTTAAAATTATTTTGAATTTAATTTTATGAGTAAGTTTATTTTGTAATGTAAATTTTAAATTTTATATTCTAAATTTTAAATTTTGTATTCTAATTATCAATTTAAATTTTGTATTCTTTATATAGATTTTTTATCAGAAAATTAAGGAAGAAAAAAAACCTACATATGTATTGACCTTTGACCATTTCACAATATTTCTAAAAGAAATTAAAAGCATGTATGTATGGAAGTTAGAGAAATTTAAAATTGTCAATTTACTATGTATTGGAAAACTTTCTCATTTATTGAAGCATAATTAATGAATAAATTAATAAGAAAAATATAAATTTGACAAAGAAGGGTATAGTTGTCAAAAAATAAATCAGTTTATAGTGTGAACATGTATTTGGTCCATTATGGTCATATTATGGCCAAATTTTCTGGCCAAAAGAATTTTTCCCATTTCATATTAAGTTAATTTTTGAGATATTTTTTATTTTTCAAATTAATTTAATTGTTCAGTTTTCAATATTACTTTTAGAGTGTGCTTTCAATTTTACCCTTCATTAGTTAATATTGGAATTTGTGATTAATTAATATTTAGTTATTTTAATCATAAATTTGACAATAATAAATAAGGGTAAAAATGGAAAACTAAATTCAATTTATGTCTTAATCTACTTTTCTTAAAAGGTGTAAAACACCTCAAAAATTAACTTAATATGAAATGGTGGGAGTAAATTGTTGAGATGATTTGTTTTTGTTTAAATCAATGTGATGCCCGTCTTTTATAAAGCTTCGCATAAGTTATGCAATCTTTCAGTTTAGTAGTGATTACATGCAACAAGAACAACAACGAAAAAGAAATCGACAATCACAATTGTAATCGCAATAATTTTTTAGATCATATTCTAATTTTTTTCGAATAGTGCTAAATCCGGAAACGATCTACCAAATTACTAAATTATTGTTATGGTAAATTAATTATTATGTTATGTATTGAATTGTATTTTATCTTGTATTTAAATTATTATCTTATGTGTTGCATTGTTATCTTGTATGTAAATTATCATATTATGTATTGTATTTTAAATTAAAATTTTCATTTTATCATTTTCATTTTGTGTATTCTTTATATTGAAAATTAATAATAAAATCAAATTATATTGTTGACGAAAATTAGAAAAAAAAATTAAATACTGTTAATTCGGAATGAAAGTAGTATATATTAAATAATATATTTTTTAAAAATATTATATTACATTTAAAAAGAATCATGAATATTAGATACTTCATTAATGACATTATATGTAAAATAATATGTTAATTAGAAAATAATATAAATAATAATAAACTATAAAAAAAAGTGAAATAGAGAGTGTGAATAGTAGTTCTCCAAATTTAGAGAATTACTATTCAACTATCTAAATATGAAGAATAGAGAAAAATATGGAGGAGAGTTGGAGTGACCATTCTCTATTCTACTCTTCAAATATAGAGAATGGAGAGTCAAATAGAGGTGGATTGGAAATGGTCTTACTATGTGTATTCCTCATACTCAATACATTCAAAGTACTAAACGCATACCTTCTACCTATATTGTTTGATAATATAAGTTCTGACGCTCATCATCCAGTCCACGGTTAGTTCAGACAACATTGGACCAGCTTTGGTGAGTCCTCATTTCCGAGGACGACCTCTCTATCATTGATTTCAGTATTTCTCTTTCAGTTTCAGACAATTAAAGTGAGCTAGCTAGGGGTTTGTGCTAGCCACTCATGTTAGTAAAGGCTTAGATTTCGATATGTTATGTTGTCTTTCATATATTTCCTATTTCAATATTATGGGTGCTATCCATATACTTCAGTTATAGCTTCCGTATGTGTATTGCAGCTTTTTGTTGATTTTGCAAATTCTAGTGTCATGACATATGCCATGAGATTAGTTTGGAATTACTTATTCCTCTAATTAGCATCGTGTCATGTTTAAGAATAGTCTCGGAGCGTGTTAGTAACATATGCCAATGTTGTAGTGTGTCTCAAGAATGACCCTGTTCGACATAAGAATTTAAATTCAAGTATGATTTATATTTTATTTTATGCTAGAATATGAATGTGGAAAATTAAACCTTATCTGAAAGGGTTTAATTAGAAATAATTTATATATTGTAATGTCTATTTAATTAATCTCTACATTACTTGCTCATGCATAACAAGTTATGATATTATTAATGCATATATAATTCTAATGAGCAATCAAACGATCCTGAAAGACCGGAGTCGACTTTACATTAAAGCAACTAAAGCAATCGCTTAAGGGCCTCAATTGTTCCCTCACTTTTTTCTAAAGATGTATTTTGTATTATATTATTGAGAAAAATTTCATGTACTATTAAATTTTAAAAGAAAATTTTGGATTAAAAATATGATACTAACTTCTTACCTTATTTAATGTGGAATCGTTGTAACAATTGAGAAATGAAAGCTTTTAGGTAAGTGTAGTATCCCTTATTACGTGGCTATCTATTTTGTTGTCTCATTTGTATATACACGATTAACACGAACAACAATAACACAAACTCAGTGAAATCACACTAAGTGCGATCTGCGAAGAATAGAATGTATGCAATCCTTACCACAACCTCGTAGAGATAAAGAGACTATTTCCATAAAATCATCAGCTCAAACACATATTAAACTCAAGCACAAGAAGAAGAAAAGAAGAAAGAAGCACAATAGTTAATAAAAAAAAGTAACGTAAAATTTATAGAAAAGAACAGTAACATCAACGTAAAGTTTACATCATTACTTCATCTAATTATATTTTACCCTCCCTACAACTACTAATTATATTATTATTCAATTTATATAAGTTGATTAAAAAACTCCAATCTTATTGACACAAACCATTTCTTATGATTTGGATATTAAAAAACTAGTGTCAGATAATGAAAGGCGTGAGAATTCCTCGTAAGCTGCGCTCACTGCCGCTTAAGTAAACGGTAAGTTAGTAGTACTTCCTTCCTTCCATTTGAGGTGGCACTTTTTGGATTTTGAAATTTAAACAAGTTTAATTTTGATCGTAAATTTTTCATAAATCTTTCAAATATTTTGAATTATCAATTGTTGTAATTTATAGTATTTTTTACGTAGTTTACAAATATATAAATTTTATTTAAAAAAATAAAAATTTTATGCGCAAATTCCCGATTAAACTTAAAACGTTTGACTCTCAAAAAATGAAAAATGTTACATAAAATAGGACAAAAGGAGTAGTATTTTATGAAGATTAAAAAATTGTAAAAAAGGAATTAATTTGATTCCTTGACGAAATCAACGCAGGCAGTACGAGCTCTTTTTCCAATGGCAAATTGTACGCAGGAAAGCCGAAGTCCAAATCTGAAGCAAAAATTCCAAAACAAAAAGGCATTATCCATATTTTACATATCATAATGCATGAGTTTGGAAATTACAGAGATGAATAAAAAATGAACCCAACGCTATGTGAACGCACATATCTCGTAGAGATTATCCCTGGATGAAATCCACGACTTTAGCTTCAAGAATTGACGATTTCTTACCTTCTCTTCTCCTTTCTTATCTTCTTTTCTCTACTTTCAAAACCCTAACTCAAATCTCAAAAGCGTAAACTGACCAACTTCAGTTTAGACCCCAATTAATTACCAAAAAACGAAATTAAGTCATTGGGTATGGAAAAGACCAAAATACCCTTCCAAAATTCGGATTGGACTTTCTTTATCCAAACATCTCAACTTCCAATGAACATATCTCACTCATACGAACTTGGAATCGCGCAAACTTGGCGGCGTTGGAAAGATAATCCCAATATCTTTCCTACGGTATCTGGAAGCACACCTAACTCATCCTGAACTAGGAGTTATGGTTGTTTGAAGTTGACCAAAACTCATACTTAATTTAATTTAGCCAATTTTCCAGATTTCCATTCTTTTCAAAAATGATTCTTTCTAATTCTAGCTCTTTCTAGTTGCGGGGTGTTACAATAATACATAGATAAAAGGTGCTCAGGAGCTAGTCTATAATCAATGGATATTGCAACCACATTGGCCTTAGTAACTATAGTGTGTAGGTACTTATCATGCCCTGATGAAAAAACTGATTCTATTGAAAAACCTCCACCATGAATGTATATAAAAAGAGGAAACTTCTGGTTTTTTTCGATTATTTTGGGAAGATAAAGGCGGGTTGAATTGTTATAGACATCCTTAGATCGAACGCCAATAATTGGGATTATCTGATGAATGGACATAAACATAGTTATGAAATCTTTCGACCCTGCCATCTTTGTAGACACGAAAGAAAGGGGGGAAATCATGGGCTATTTCATCTGTTGGCGATGAAGTCATGCTTTGATATTAAAGCTTGAGAGTATAAGTAGAATTCCCACTATATATAGGCACTCTGGTTGGATTCGAACACAGGTCTTGCGAGTGGATCCTCTAGCTTGTACCAGCAGCACAATGACACTCATATGCTTTTCATGTGTGCACTGTTAATTATATCCTAATTTCTGTCAATTTCTCGAGATATATATACATATATATACATGATTTTGTCCGAAATTAACGAGTGCACATGCACCCCACCTAGAGGGTTGGGTCCACCTCTATGCCTGTCTCCACCATAAGGACACTAAAGTAATACTTGGGGTCCCAAATCTTACGTGACTATCTATTTTGTTGATTTATTTATATCTCGGTGATCACATGAACCAACATTACTATTCTTTTATTTACCTTTTTTAATCCCCTTTCGATTTTTATCCTCTCATTATTGAATATTCTAAAGTCTGTATTATGCAAACTCTATTGTTGTGTGTTTATAAAAAGAGCAAATTTGTTTTTTGATGTATTCTTCAAATTTCAAGCACTGCAATAAATCAATACTATTTTAATATCATTAAATCAACTTATCAAATTTAACGTAATTATTTCAGTATCATTTTATTATCTTTTAAATATTTTGAGTTAGGTTTTATTATTCTAATTTTATAGGAGTAATATATTTTTTCATTAAAAATTGTTCACCTTCTTACTTCATAAGGTTTGCATACATCTTATCTTCTCAAGAATCTACTAGTAGAATTATATTGAGTATGTTATAGTTATTACATTTATATATGACAACTAAGAAAATAAAGTCTATTATGAAATTTGACTTTAGGCCTCAAAAACTTATTAAGATGCCGGAATTTATGAGTTCTTTGGCACTGACTTGTATGTTTGAAAAATACTCTGGATGCTACAGAGTAAGCAAATTCAATAAAGTAGCATGTCGTATTTGAATACTATCCGAGCTACAAAATCACTAAGTAACTTCAATAATGCTAGTAGCATGTCGTGTTTGAATATTATGTCGGTCGTGTATCGTTTAGCAAGGTGTATAAAAATAATGTTCAATAAAGTGTAGTAAAAATATAATAACTTATTTCCTTATTTAATGTGGGAATCGTTGTAATAATTGAGAAATGAAAGTTTTAGGTAAGTGTAGTATCCCTTGTTACGTGGCTACCTACTATTGAAATTGTGAAGTAGAAGGACAAAACACACCTGAAATGGTGGATACTACTGAACTTCCATTGATGGAGCTAGAGAGAATTGAGAGGAGAAAGCTTCTATGATATTATTGATTGAATGAAAGAGAGTACTGATTACAATCAACAAACAACTATTTATACAACTAATCAACTAAATAATTCTAATTGATTAACAATATACAACTGTTATCTATGAGCTAAACTAACTAACTAAAATCCTAACTAACTTGCTGCTAACGTATATAATAAATATCTCAATAACCCCCCCCCCCCAAGTTGTAGGTGCGTCTAGTACATCCAACATGTCTAGGACTATAGCATGTTTGACTCCAATGAGTGATTTGGTGAGAATGTCAGCGAGTTGATCACCAGTGCCAATATGATGTAGTGAAATCAACCCTTCTTGAAGCTTGGCTCGCACAAAGTGACAGTCAATTTCAATATGCTTGGTTCTTTCATGGAATACAGGATTTTTGGAAATTTGTAAGGCTGACTGACTATCACTGTATACAGGAAAGGGACCATCACATGGTACAGTGAGTTTTTCAAACAATCTACTCAACCACACCAACTCTCCAACCACTTTCCTAATAAACATGTACTCTGCCTCAGTTGAAGAAAAGGAAATAGTTTCTTGTTTCTTGAACTTCCATCCTATAAGACTTGATCCCAATAACACAATGTAACCAGTAACATACTTCTTTGAATCAGGACATGATTCCTAGTCTGAGTCACAAAAGGCTTGTACATTGTAATCATTAGTGGAAGACATAAGCAAACCCAGGGTTGGATCCTTTTTAAGATACCTAAGCATGTGATATGCAGCTTGCAAATAAGGTTCTCTAGGATCCTGCATAAATTGACTGAGAAGTTGTACCCCATATGCAATATCTAGTCTGGTGTTGGTGAGAAAATTTAACTTTTCAATTAAATTTATGTATGATCTAGGATCTGCTATAGGCTTCCCTTCATTTGCTTTAAGTTTAACTGATGAATCAAGGGGTGAAGCAAGACTAGAGTACTCTGTGCAATAATATTCTTTGAGAAGATCAAGTACAAACTTCCTCTGTGATATGAGCATCCCAGTTTCTGTATAGAGGATTTTCAATCCTAAGAAATAGTGCAGCTTCCCAGGTCTTTGATTTTGAACTGGTTATGGAGAAAATCCTTCAGTTGACCAATCTCTTCAAGATCAATTTCGATTAGTAGAATATCATTCATATAGACAGCTATAAACACAATAGAAAGACCTTGTTTTCTATAGAACAAAGAATAATCATTTTAGGGAATGACTGTAGCCTCTAATAAATCCTAATTTATTTTTCACAGATAATGACCTCATTACACTTCGTCGCCAAGATCGATAACCGACTTCATCAAAATTGATTGGAACTAAAATCAAACTTGGATTGTCTGATGGATGGATGTAAAGAGGATTACTTACATCGATCGTGTTCCCTCCTGTTGTAGTAGAGCTCTGGCCTGTAATTTCGACCATAATGAACTCGATTCACGAAGACGATAGCAGGAAATAAAGATCAGGAAGAACTGGGGAAGAAACACTGGAAATCATCGATGAGAAGCTTGAATCAACAGCAGTGATTTACACTTGCTCTGATACCATATTGAAACTGTGAAGTAGAAGGAAAAAACACACCTGAAATGGTGTCACGACCCGGGAGCACCCCCAAGTAGTAACAAGGCGTATTCGACCCCGAAGGGGTCTTATACAAGCCACATAGTCATTCATTACATTCAATAATGATAATAGTGCGGGAAAAAAAGCTTATTTACATCCAAACATTCAAGCTTCATTAAAACAACTTTAAAAACACACAACGGAAGTCTAAGTCTCACATGGCCATCTTAGACACAAACAAAAACATAAGTAGGGACACGGCCCTTTACAATCAAAAGAAGTCTATTAAGTCTATTACATGAACAAAAGAACTTAAAAGTCTTATCCTCGAATCCATGAGGACATACCAAGTCTTGGAGGAAAGCAATCCAACACTTCAAACTAGCTAAGAGGGATCACTTGCCGGAACCTACACTTGTAGTAAAAACATGAAGAATATGGGTTAGTACACAAAAATGTACTAAGTATGATGACCATGCAAAACATGCTTTAAAAGGGACATTTTAGTTAGAAACCATGCATTATGCCACCTTTTTGAAATATCATGAACAATAGCATAAAAGACATACAAGACAAGCATAACATCAAGTAAGTCATAATATCACCTTTAAACAATATCAACATGAAAACCTTTACCTTGGACCTTCACCTCAAGAAACCCTTATGCTATACCTCGTGCAATGTATGGATGGCGTCCCATACCACCATCCATACTAAGGCACCACATTGAGGTCACTTAAGGTAACTTATCATTAATTAAGACATGACAAGGGAAAATAACTCGTAATATAACCCAAGTATAACATGCATAACATATTAAGCATTTAAGAGCCAACATTCTTTAATAACCTCATTTAGGGTACATTCATGTCACAGTCATTAGGATTTAGAGAAACTCACTATGACCCTCTCCAAGCCTACTCGTGCAATGTATAGGTAGCATCCCATACTACTACCTACACTTTGTAGAACCTGTCAAGAAACCATAATGAAATCTCACATGATGGGAAGTAAGCATTTAACCGACATAGACCATGAGAGCTTGTCATGGAATCCGGTGTCATGAGTCCCCACACCGAAAAGAGGTGGTCTACTTGCCTAAGGAAGACCGGTATATATAGCTTAATGGATCCACTAGCTTCCTATGCGGGCACATAGTTTATGGGATAAGGTAGACGATCATTGAAACTCATGCCTAACTGTCGGGGGAGTTTCCATCTAACCAAATCCGCTCGGTGCTTAGCCTACATTCCCATAGAATAGTTCATTACTTTGACATCATCACACATGAAAGGGTGCCATAAGCCTACCGATTCAAGGTACATTATTTAACACATGAAAGGGTGCCATAAGCCTACCGATTCAAGGTACATTATTTAACACATGAAAGGGTGCCATAAGCCTACCGATTCAAGGTACATTATTTAACACATGAAAGGGTGCCATAAGCCTACCGATTCAAGGTACATTATTTAACACATGAAAGGGTGCCATAAGCCTACCGATTCAAGGTACATTATTTAACACATGAAAGGGTGCCATAAGCCTACCGATTCAAGGTACATTTAGGAAAGCTCATTAACTCCTCTTGAAAGGGTGCCATGGGCCTACCGATTCAAGTCTCATCATTAACCTTTATGGAAAGGTGCCATAGGCCTACCGAATCCAAGGTTCATTACTTATCATTAATGGAAGGGTGCCATTAGCCTACCGATCCAAGGATTCAACAATCAACAATATAATCATTTATACAAGAAAATGATGCATAAGCCCTACCAATTCAAGGTATACTTTATATTGAAGAATCCTTCATATTATATCATCAACATTCATGAGTGTCATCAACACATCTCTGGATTTCCATACATCTCATAACTCAAACTTTAAAGCATCGATTCATCAATTCTCCATAGTTGGACATTTTGTCAAACACCTTGAAGGCATGTAATGGAATCAAAGAGCATGGAAAATAGGGTAGTAATTATGCAACCAAACCAGTGAACAACCTACAACAACACCTTTACATTCATAACATGATCACATTATCTTCATTGAACTCTCATTCATACAATGTCATGATAACACTTCAATTTCTCATACTATGCCTTCAAGGCCATGGTCACAATACATTCCATATTTAAACACCTCCACCATAAGTGGATCAAACCAAGCAAGAACAATTTTATCCATAATATGAGATTAAGCCAACTTACCATCCTCCAAAGCCATAATAACCATTACTCAATTCCCAACAATTCTATCACCACAAGGTGATTCACCCATAATTTTCCCATAAGGCCACAATCCTCAATTCATCCATATACCAACAATTCATCATAAATAGATATACAAAACCATATAAATCAACAATACAATCCGATCTAAACACAATTTCATCAACATTAAATCATAGGCATTAAACCCACTTTTAAGCAAATTCGAGGCTTTTAATGAAAACATGAGTTCTTGAAGAAGTTTCATATAAAATCATCTTAAAATCATAAATACAACTTCAATTCACCAATATAATGACTTTGAAAACATTTTACCCATGAAGATTAGAATTTGAGATTTTTGTTCTTTGAAACACTTTTGATTGGACTCCTTGAAAGAAAGATTGATCAAGGATCAAGGGTCACCATACCTTTGTTAAGATTCCCCAAGAAAATTGATGAAGAAACCACCTTCAATCCAAGCCCTAGCTCCAAGTTCTTGACCTTCTTAAAATGGAGGATTGTAGAGAGAAAAGTATTTGAGAGGAGGTGAGTTCTTTTTAATTCTAATTGGAGTGACTTAAAATGGAAGAATTTGGTCTAGAAGGGTTTTATAATTGCTAGGAAAGGCATATAATAAAAGGGGCTCAACTTAGGAAAAGAAATAAGGACCCACTTAAAAGTTTCCACTAAACCCGTCTAAGCTCGTCCTTTTTGACAGTTCTACACCATTTTGGGCATAACTTTTTACTCCGAGATCGGAAAAGGGCAAACTCGGTGGCGTTGGAAAGAGGACTCAGATACCTTTAATTGGATAGGTAATGGTCGACCTAATTCATTTTGAGCTAAAAGATATCATCATTTGAAGTTGACCCTAAAAGTCGTAACTTTAAAAATCTGCCCCTTGCCCGTCTGTTCCAGTGGGATTACTCAAAGGCTGGTCAACTGGGCAGTCCACTAGGCTAACTCGCTAGCCTAGTCCCTTGCTTGCACCCTAGGATGCTACCTAGCTCCATTTAAGTTCTAAAACAACATAAACATCAACCTAAACTCCCACTAACCCAAACGTCAAGGTTCAAGTTCATTCTATCATTTTCCGAGTCGTTACAAATGGTGGATACTACTGAACTTCCATTAATGGAGCTAGAGAGAATTGAGAGGAGAAAGCTTCTCTGATATTATTGATTAAATGAAAGAGAGTACTGATTAGAATCAACAAACAACTATATTTATACAACTAATCAACTGAACAATTATAACTGATTAACAATATACAGTTGTAATCTATGAGCTAAACTAACTAACTGAAATCCTAACTAACTTGCTGCTGACGTGTATAATAAATATATCAATACCTACTTTGTTGCCTCAATTGTATATTGACGATTAACAACAACAACAACAACACAAACTCAATGAAATCACACTAAATGTGGTCTGCAAAGGGTAGAGTGTAGACAGACCTTGCCATAACCTTGTGAAGGTAGATAGGTTATTTCCGAAAGATCATCAGCTCAAGTGCATTAAACTCAAGTACAAGAAGAAGAAAACAAGAAAGAAGCATAATCGTTAATAAAAAAAGCAATGTAAAGTCTACATAAAAGAACAGTAACATCAACGTAAAGTTTACATTGTTACTTCATAAAATCTATGTATATCTTACCCTCTTTAAATCTCTCTTATAAAATTACACTAATTATATTATCATTCAATTTATATAAGTTAATTAAAAGAAATTCTATATAAAATTTAACTTTAAGCCTAGTGACACAATCCATTTCTTATGATTTGAATATTTAAAAACTAGTGTCAGATAATGAAAGGCGTGAGAATTCCTCGTAAGCTGTGCTCACTGCCGTTAAAGTAAACGGTGAGTTAGTAGAATTTTATAAAGATTAAAAAATCGTAAAAAAGGAATTAATTTGATTCCCTTGACGAAATCAACGCAGGCAGCACGAAACGACATCGTTTCAGTGGTCGTTTTCCCTTCCTCAGCTCTTTTTCCAATGGCAAATTGTACGCAGGAAAGCCGAAGTGCAAATCTGAACCAAAAATTCCAAAACAAAAAGGGCATTATCCATATTTTACATATCGTAATGCATGAGTTTGGAAACTACAGAGATTAATAAAAAATGAGGAAAAAAAACATTAATTTGAGCTTCCCCCAATAGTCTTTCTCCTCTTTTAATCCCTTTTTTAGCACAAAAATGGCTGACGATTTTTGTTTTTTCAGCAAGGTTTGTTTTTTAATTCGTTTCCGCTTTATATTCACTATTGGGTTTGGTTATTTTGCCTTTTTGTATTTTCGTTGGCTGTAATTCGTGGTTTCTTGATTTGGGTGTACTTTATCTAAGAAATTTTGTTTATAAGTATTTGCTTAAAGTGTTAACCTTTTTTGTTGTTATTAGTATTCAAGGGGAGGAAATCAGCTTTTCGCTTTATTCTTATGTGTTTCTTTAGGCTTAAAAATTGTTTTAAGCTCAGCTTTGTACAATGAGAATCTGAGATTGTTATGCATTGCAGAAATTTGGTTTTTTTAGTTGCTTAAAGTTTTAGGCCTTTTAATAGTAGTGAGCATTCAGTGGGGAGTAAGCTCAAGCTTATTCTTTTGCAGTAATGATTGTAAACTGAAATATTTGTCATTGAAAGAATGTATAATGGATATGGATTATCTAGGTTATGAAGTGCCTTGAGATAATTTAGACTGTAGAGTTTACTTTGATTGAATGACCCCTTGAAGTGTTGTTTGATCAATATTATTTTTTTCTTTATATTCTTATGAGGAGATCCTGTTAGAAGTTGCGATCCTCGAGGGAAAAAACTTGGAATGGGATGGGAATAAGTGGAGTGTGTACTTAGGGTTGATGTAGCTTAGTGAAACTAGTTTGGGGTTGAGGTATACTTGCTTGATAACTATTTTGAGCAACTTAATTTATATTGAGACTGATGATAAAAAGGAGTTAAAAGAAGATTCAAGTCCTAAGCAGTTTATCTTTTAATTCCATTTAGGACTCCATCATAAAGCCACCAAAGGCTTCTCCGATGATGCTGAGGATGGTTGTGTTAATCTTTGCAATGGTATGTGGAGTTTATATATGTTCTATTGGCTTGAAACAAATTGGTGTGCATTCCAGTGGACGGATCGTAAGTGTTCATGTGGTTGAAAAGCCGTGTGAGGCAACTGATATTGAACCTTCAGAAAAACCTTATGTGCACTTCCCCAAGCCAAAGACTTTTAGCCGGTGAGACTTTTATTATTCTGTTTTGATGTTTTGGGTTTCTTTTTGTGGATAATATTACTGAGTTGCTGTCTTCTATGTATTTAGGGCGGAATGTGCTTGCAATCCTGTAAGGAATTTTGCAATATTGTCCACGCAGAGATCTGGTAGTGGATGGTTTGAGACATTGCTAAACAGTCATATGAATATAAGCTCTAATGGGGAGATTTTTTCTGTTAAAGTCCGGAAAAGTAACGTGTCAACAATTTTGGACACTCTGGACAAACTTTATAACCTAGACTTTTTTACGAGTGCTTCCAAGAATGAATGTACTGCTGCAGTTGGACTCAAGTGGATGCTTAATCAGGTAAGAGCTTCTTGAAAATTGTGATATCATTGCTATGAGATAATGAAGGAGTACTTCTGAATGTATTTCTGTTGTATTGCTATCACAGAACCTTTGGTTATTTTGATCTTCCTAATTAACGACCTGTTACAATAGTTTGAACTCTGTGATAGTGTGTTTTCTAGTGTTAAAATTAATATGTCAAATATTCAAGCTTGTATCACTTATGTAATGCTGAGATATTTATCTAGCAATTTTGTTTTGGTCGGTATTTATCTAGCAAGTTCTTATTCCTAAGTTGAACTTGTTTATTCATATGCTTAAAGTGGGGATTATTAATGGATACGGTTGATGCTTAAAGTGGGGATTATTAATGGATACAGTTGATGCTTAAAACAAGGGAATGCTATAGATGAACATCCTTTCCAGTTCTGTCAGTTTTGGTCTGAAGTGCGCTTATATATATGCTATCCCCGTTATGTGCTGTTTTAAAGTGAAACATGCCAGGAGAACTACAATTGAGAATCCAGCCAAATGCTGATTACTTTGTATTCTGTTTTCGTATGCTGTAAGAATTGTATAGAGCTCAACTAGTTAGGGTTGAAGCGTATCAGGACTTACATTTGGGACTATCAGGATCCTTTAGTTCTTTAAAATCGCTCATCTCTTGGCTGCTGAATTTGAAATGGTACAAAGTTGACGAACAATGCCTAGCACTATCTGAGATTCTTAGTGCATGGATATTGGGTGATTAATGAAAAGTTTTGCTTATTGATCAAAAAGATGATATATAGAGTTTATGAGAGGCTAAATGCTTGAATAATGAGTAAGATGGATCTAAAAGAATCATTATTGTGCTATTGAAATAATTTTTTCTTGACATATGATTAGTAGGAAATAGTTACAGTTACCAGATATTAAATGCTTGGCTCCTCACTCTCTCCGCCTTCCTCTGGCCCCCAACCTTTTGTGTGATAGGTGAAGATGGTCTTTAAAACTATAATTACTTTGCTAACGAAGTGTTGGCTTCACCAGTCCTTTACTGCTGCAGAAAATCTAAAATTAGACTGGAAACGTTCTTTGAAAAAATTCTTGTTTCTTCTTTTGCATTCTTTTCTCTTTTGACTGTCTTGATTTTGAGGAAACAGTTACTTTTAAGAGGATGCAAGAACAGTCAAGTTAAAAACGACATACATGATATGTCCACCATGTGTAAGAATGAGATGATGTGAATTCTGAAAAAGCTAGTTCCTTGATAACTGCTTTCTCTTTTCATGGTTATGGAGAATGCTGTTGATTGCAATTCTGTTTGAATATCATTACAGGGTCTGATGCAGAATCATGAGCAAATTGTTGAATATTTCAAAACCAGAGGAGTTTCTGCTATTTTTCTCTTCAGAAGAAATCTGTTGCGCAGAATGATTTCAATGCTAGCAAATTCCTATGATCAGAGTGCTAAGCTGGTAAATGGAACCCACAAGTCTCATGTGCATTCTCCCAAGGAGGTCAGTTTTGCGCTGTATTTCTTTCTTATGTAGATGCCAATACTTTGTCTCTATGGTGTCTTAAGAGATATAATTGTTGTTCAGGCTGAGATGCTTGCAAGTTACAAACCCACGATAAACACAACTTTGCTGATCCCCAACCTGAAGCAAGTAGACAACATGGCTATAAAAGCTGTGCAATACTTCAATAGCACTCGACATATTATATTGTTCTACGAGGACATAATAAAAAATCAAACAGTAAGAGTTATGCATATTCTACCATGCTTACTTTATTCGTCTTGTTCATCGTGCTTACTTTTCTAGTTTGCCATTTTCCTCACAGATACTGAACGATGTTCAAGATTTCCTGAAAGTTCCTAGAAGGGACCTTCACAGCCGTCAGGTGAAGATACACAAAGGGACATTGTCTTCACAAGTTGAAAATTGGGTTGATGTTGAAAAGACACTCAAGGGAACGCCATATGAAAGCTTCCTACATTCAGATTACAAAATATAGATTTGCAGTCATCGTGTACAGATGTAGCTTGTTGTTCAACTCAATTCTTTCATTATTTACTGTTAGGAGACACTTGATCTTAGCCAAAAGGTCGAGAAAGATAAACTTGTTAGCAGAAGCTAACAGGGGAGAGAGCTTCTTGTTAAGATTTTGGTAGCAGCAGATTGTCTGAGTACCAGGTAATGAGTACTGTCTTGATTTTCACTATAACTAGAAATTTGTTAGCAAATGCTTTGCATTTTCACAAATTAGAAACTTGTAACTGATATGATTATAATTTTTTGCCAGTTCGTTATCAATGTGTCTTTCTGTTTTCCTTAATTAAGTGTTGCGTTGCACTTCTCTTGCGTAGATAAATTGCACAGAAGGTGTAGTCTCGGATGATTCTTCTGTGTCATGTTGCTAGCAGAAGGTAAAGTACTTGAGCACTCTCTGTGTTTAACCCAAAAAACAAAAGTAGTTGAATTTGTACGCGAGATTCTATGGATAAGAAATAATGTCTTGATTCTAAGTAGAGAAATAAACTATTAATACCTGAAAGATAAGTTAGATAATGAATCGAATGTGATATTTAAGATTAAGATAGTTTGTGTTGAATTGATTTCGGTTAGATCGGTGTTCGGAGATACCTCCGGGCAAGCCGAGCTGAGGCGATAAGCTGATCAGACAAATAACATAATGGAAAGGGAAAGAAAATGATAGTATTCAGTAAAGTATGATTTTGTTGTCCTTGACAAAGTGATGATCCTATAACTTATATAGGGATCATTTTCTAGAAGTTGATTGACTATGATTAATTCTCATAACTCATGATAAACAACATAATTAATGACATTAAAGAGCAACGAGTGATGTATGACCTTATAACTCATGATAAATTACATAAGTAATGACATTAAAGAGCAAAGAATAACGTATGACTTCGCTTGTGTCACGACTCAGACCGTCGTGATTGACACCCACACTAACCCTCCGGTGGGAGAACCATTAATACTAATTAGCTAACTCAAGAACTACACATTCAAATATACGGAAGCATGTTTAAATGTAGAAATAAAGTAAAGTTCCCATAAACTCCAAAAGTTTAACAACGACTATCAAAACATTGCGGAAATATTCCCTAGAACCTGAAAGACAATGTACCAAAACTCTAACAAAGAACCATAAGTCTAAAGAAAAAGGGGCACAATCCCTGAAAGTTAAAACAAATGATCATCTAGAGTACTAATCTAAGTCTGAATAAGAGGGATTGAGCAAAAAGAAAATTCATGGCAGCATGGAAAAACTGACTCACGCTTGAATTCGATTGATCACTGATCTCCTAAACGAGATTTGTCAGTAGCCGCCTGAAGATACCATGTACTGAACAAAGAAAGAGCAAGTGCAGTATCAGTACACAACCACAATGTACTGGTAGGATCACACGGCTATTCCAGTAAGTGAAACATATACAAGCAGTTACAACATAGTAAACATGCATACACAGAATATAAACACATATACCGATTATCAATCATGAACAACTTACAATTCCACATTCTCCTTAACAAGTAATCACGACAATTCAATGGTCCTCTCATGGAACTCATACCCAAACATGTTAGTGCACCGGAACATGGTACCCGATCCAAGTTAGTGTGTCGGAACGTGACACCCGTTCCAATATGTATGTCGGTTCATGACATCCGATCTCAGTTAGTGTGTTGGAACGTAACACCCGATTTCAACAAGCCACAATCACAATCACAACATTCTCAAAACCATACAATCAAGTGTCGATTCATGGCATACAATCATTCATTCATACTCATTTGCATTAGGTGTGATCAATAGTGCAACATTCGTATACATACATACATTACAATGAAGCAATTGCTAGCATACATCACACAAACAAGAAATCAAATCATCACCTACCTCGAAACCAAGCTTGAATCCTCCTAAGAAACTTAATTATTCCCTTTCCGAATTCTTTCCGTTTATTCTAGGTCTACAAACAACTAATATAACGCAAGGATCAATAATTACGATCTAATTACCCGAATTATAGCAAACCCAATAACCCAAGACCAAACTCATGATCCTAAGGTGCAGCTAGGGCTTTTTCCCACCATCCAATTCAGTTCAAAAACCTCCCCCAACAATATATAATCAAGAATCTAAGTTCTACGGATCGAAAAACAGATTAGGGGAGCAAAATCCTAACCTTTAGCACCAAAAGTCGTGGGAAACTGTCAAGAAATCACCTGGGGTCGTCTCCTAGCTCTCAAGAACGAAGCTTGCAGAAAATAACGTTTTTGGGATTTATTTCCAACTTAAGTCGCAACTGTCTCGCTATGGCGGCCCCCATCCCGCCACAGCGGCCCTGCCCTGGCGTCTTGAACGGAAACAAAGAGTCGAATTTAGAGTTTCAAGCCCTCATTTCACAGCACACTTTCAACCCATGACACTCAGAAACTACCCGTTCACGCTAAGATCAGTTTCAGGAGTTCTACTCGCCCGAATTCGATTTCGTAAAGTCGTACGGTTTTCTTAACGTTTTAGTTATCTACTCATGTAATAAAATTCATAATTAGATCTCCCATTCGTTACTAGATCTCCCTAGACCTTACCGACTCCGATTTCGTCCAAGTCTGGACTAGGCTAGGAATTCTCAAGTTACTACGAAAAAGTTTTCTGACCCAAATTCTTTCCTCGATGGCTTTTTTATAACGATGGAAATAGGTCTTTACAACTTGGGGATGGTTTCATAATGGCTAGTGTCCAATGTGATTCCTACGGGCTCGATGCAATACTTCCGTTTTGATATATTTCCACGTCTGTATGAGTCATCCTATACCCCGCGTGATTCTAATCATTGTCCACATGTCGTGATTTGATTGAACATGTGCCTTGATTAGTTTTTTTACCTTATACCGTATATTTACGTCAACAAATAATTTAACTAAAGTAGTGCAAATTTAATATATCACTTTTTCATGATTTAATAATATCAGCATACTCAATATAGTTCTACAAGCATGCTTTGGAAAAAGTAATATGTATACAGATTTTACATCTATCTTATGAAATTGTTTTTGATAGATCTTCGACTCTACAATGATTAACTGATAAATATAATTTACAAGACAACAAATCTAGTATTCATTGGTTTATAAAGAGGGGTGGGTGGTGAAGTCATCATAATGGACTAGGAAAAGCAGTAGGACAGCACAACCAAATGTTTAAGCATTCATTGAATTCATAGGATGTTAGTATCTAGCGTTGGATTCTACCAACCCTTTTTATTTACGTAAAATGGATGGAGAAGACCAATAAAAAGAGTTGTTTGTTTGGTCAAAAAACTTTCTAGCAAACTATTTAAAAATAAATAATTTTATAAAAATTGACCAAACAAGAATCCATTATTATATGTTGGACGTGAGTAACTAGTGTGAAAAGATGAACAAAATTTTCAAATTCATTTGCCTATCCATTTACTAATAAATCTAATCAAGAAAGATTCCATCCCAACTTGCCCAATTGGCCTCCACATGATCCCTTTACCCTACAAAATTACAAGGACTAATCATATTTTGTTGGCATATTATTTTATTAATATGGTTTATAATGTTAGTATTACTATTATATTACCTTTATAGTACCAACTAGACTAGAAAGAAAAACCTAAAATAAAAGTCATCCCAAAATGAAAGCACATGTTGGCCATGTTACGAAGAAAATGTGTGGAACCTCGTTTTGAGTTGACCGCCGCCTTCACCTTCACCTACTTGTTTTATTGCTCTCATTTTTTATTTTTTATTTTTTAAAAAAGGTAAGGATTAAAATAATTATAATTCTTGATGTGAAAGTTATTAACTCATTTAATTTGAATGCGAGAAAAAAATTATTATACAAAATTTAAAATGGAAAAATTACGTGGATAAGTAAACATATACTAAATATTAGTTAATATAGCTATAATTTGTCTAAATTACAATTCGCAATCTATTTTTAGCTATAATTATGCGATTCAATTTTTTTAATTTCGTATAATTCGCACGTTTGTATAATTCGGAATTTGTATAATATAATTTGTATAACTTTTGTATATTGTAATTTTGTATAATATAATTTGTATAACTGTTTAAAGTTCAGATGTTTGTGTTTGTATAAATTCGTTATTTCGAGTTTATACAAAAATAGCTGAATTATACAAACATATCCGCAAATTATACAAACTCACCCGCAAATTATACAAACGAGACAACTTATAATGTAGCTATAACCCGTAAATATGCAAATTATACTATAGAGCATAATTAAATTTATTATAATAGCTATTTACGAAAGTTTCCCTAAAAATCATGTTGAAAAAAGACTCCAATTACTGTTATGTTTTATTTGTTTGATTCATATATTATATAGTTATAGTTATAGAAAAATTATAGTGCAAAAATTATTTATATGGTGATTAATACCATTAATTAAAGGCTAGTTATGTGATGAATTTTTTTATTTATTTTGTCAATGAAACACAATATTATCTTGCCTTTTAGATTTTAAAAAAAAATGTAATTGAGGCAAATATCATGGATGTGTATCGAACCCTTGGGGCATTTATTTATTTATTTATTTGGTCTTGAAGCCTGAAGGCATTAACTTGGGTATAATTGTATAAGTGCAACCTTTCGGGTGTTTATTTAGGTTGTAGCCTTAAAGAACTCTTCCAAATTAAAATTACTGGAAGAATTCGTTTTTAATACTTAAATATTCAAATATCAGCTCATTATAAGTTCTCAAATGAAAATAAATAAAAAAGTTGAAGACTTTTAGAGTCTGTTTGAATTGACTTTTAGCTTTTGACTTATAAGTCATAAGTTAGAAATCTTAATTTATGATGTTTGGTTTATTTTTATCATTTTAAAATAAACGCGAACACTTATAAACGCTTTATAAATTTATCCCAACACTTTAAAAATACTTAAAATATGTCAAATCAAATTGGCTCTTAGTATTATTGGTCCTGATTTCATAAGGGATAAATTATCTAATAGAGCACCTTATATCGTACACTTCTTTTTCTTTCTTTTTTCTACCACCCCAAAGCTCTTACATTTTTTCTCCCTTGATGACTCAAACTCACAACCTTAAAGTGGAAAGTGAAGGATCCGTACCATCTGAACAACTTCATCTTATCTCAGCCTATATAGTGATTATCAAATATTGTTGTACTTTAAATTTTAAAGTAGATCCCTAAAAATTAATCCTAAAGTTTTTTCTCGCCTTTTTCCTTTCATCTAGTTCCCCTCCCCACCTCGAGACTAACTACACCCAAATCCTCCCTTGTCGACAATCTCGGCATAAGAAAATATAGTTGGTTAGGATGATTTCTATATACTTGGACCATTTTAGAAATTGGACTTGGAATCAAAACTGTTGAATTGTATCTTGTGACTTACAAAGTAATAACTAGATTGTAGATTTGTTGTATTTGGAATGTTTTTGAATTGTATTTAGGAATTTAGTGATTTTGGAAATCGAAGTTTGTAGCTAAATTGTATTTGAGATGTTTCTGGGTTATATCTAAAAATTTAGTTATTTTAAAATTATAGCTAGGTTGTATCCATATTATAATGTTTCTGATTTGTCTCTAGCATCAAGATCTAAATTAATGGTGATTGATTCAGTGATTTTCGGTGATGATACAAGTGTATCTCATAAAATATAAGCATGCATACATGGTGCATACATGTATCAAAAGTCCATTTCGACTTATGATACATAACATGATGCGTATACTCAACAAATTTTAAAATATATTGATCGTTGATACAGTGATATAATTAAGTGTATTGTATTGTTGATATAGAACGAATTTTAGAAAATTATATAACTGAGACATAGCAAATTTTAGAAAGTTGTAACATTGTTACGACATAAATTTTAGAACTATTGAGATATTTGATAATTAGCCAAATTATCGCTATGTTTGGTAAAAAGACATCAAAATGCCACTATTTGTGAAATTTTCTCATTTCATGACCCTCCGTCCTTGCTATAGGCATTTGAACATGTGATTTTATCTCGTGATTTGAAATCAACATCTGGACGTGCAATTTTATCTCATCATTTCAAATCATGCGATGAAATCCCAAATTCTCCGAAAGCTTGATTTGAAAATTTTATATCATTATTTCACATTAAAAAATTGACCCACAAATTTATATTTTATAAAAAAATCTCCACCATCTATATCTACATAATTTTTTGCGAGAATATCAAATCAGTGATGGAATATTTACAGAATATGAATATGATAATATAGTTACTAATGATATTGACTAACAAATAACTCAATAAATATAGTGCACTACAACTCATTCAATTTGTACCTTTTTTTTTAACTAAAGTTCGATCAACAAATGTTTTATACTTTTAGAATAATTTGTGATAGTACATTTTAAAAAAAAAATCGGGCCATTGCCCTCTTATTAAAGAATAATTTGTGATAGTACATTATCCTTTTGTTATGAACTTTTACTTCTTTGGTAAGATTGTATATATAAAGAATTGGAGCAATTTTGATAATTTTCACAGCTTATGATATTTATTTTTGTGAACAAAATATTCAACTTAAAAATCTAAATTGCATGTCCAAACAAAACTTCAACCTTATCTCATGTGATTTTATGTCATGATTTCATCTCATATGACCAAACTAATCCTACACTTGCAAAGTCAAGCTACAGATAAGAGTTTTCACCTCCAACGTTGGTAGAGTGTATAAAAATAATGTTAAATAGAGTGTACTAGTAATGATTGCATTGATAATGTATGTATTAGTAATGTTTGCATTAATTATGCATAGATTATTTCTTATGCATTGTTTGGTTTGGTGTATTAAAAATAGGGATAAGAGTCTGAAAAATACCCCAACTTTGGTCGAATTTGTTGTTGCGATACTAAACTTTCATAAGGACCTATTACCTCCCTAGACTATTTGAATGACTTCTAACAACAACCTCGATGGTTGGAATATCAGTGGGTAATTGACTATCGTACAACAAATCATGACTGCCAGTTAAATCATGTGGATTGTAAACACACAATGGTTTAGAAGGAATAGGAACTTTTCTTAGATCGGATACAAGTGCATCTATTGCTGCTTGAGTTGAGGGCGATATTGTTGTTGATGGGGAAGAATCCTGTATAATAAGATATTATTATTCTTTTAGTGTCATTGCATATAATGAATATTAGTGTCATGATGCATAATTGATAAATATACCGATGTATCAACTGTTATTCTAAAAGGCTTAAAATGACGGATGTTGTGTTGAACTGTGTCAGCACCATCTTCATACATGCTTCATTTTTTGTTGGTTACTGATAGTATGATCAATCTATATTTGAATTCTTAGGATCATTTGCTTCAGTATCAACATGAGTACTTTCATATGTAGGCTGGAGCTCTGAAACATGCTTCATTTTTTGTTGGTTACTGATAGTATGATCAATCTATATTTGAATTCTTAGGATCATTTGCTTCAGTATCAACATGATTATTTTTTATCTCCCACGTTTCACCACTCCCTATGTCACTTCTTTTTTTTCTCCCTAAATTCACTCCAATATTTTTTCAGTTACAGATCATTATCCCAAATTGATTTTCAAAATTTTCTCTCTCAATCCAACCCTTTTCAAACTTCGTCTTCTCCGTCCTCTCTCCCAAAATCTGCCATTGTAGCTTTCATCTTCTTCCTTCAATTTTTATTTTGTTTCGATTTCTTCTTCTTGATACATATGGATCCTGATACTACATCAAATCTTTCTAATACTAATCGAACAATATACAACTCTGATGATGAAAATTGGGCAGAAATTAGATCAAAAAGTTTGCATGACCCATTAAACTTGATTAATCAGTCGACCAAAGATATGCCAAAATCGTCTAAAACAAAGGTTGCAAAAACCCCAAAAAAAAGAAGAAGAAAGCAGCACCCGCTATTTCCAGACCTGCATTGCCTAGAGTATGTGTTTTTAATCTTTATTAAACTTGTTTGTGATTTGTATTACGTTTGATATCTTAGACTGAAATTGACTGATACATTAATTGGATGTGTTATATTGTTTATTGGGTTAAATCATGATACATTTAAAAACCCTACCTTAGTTTGATACATATTGATTTGAGATTCAGTCAAAACTTATAAAACCCTTGTTTTATATGTGTATCGGAAAAAATGATACATGACAAACCCCAATATGAAAAAGAAACTTGTCAAATTTAACAAAAAGTCGTTGATGTATCAGACAAGGCATCCTTCTGTATAATGTATCAAGTTTTATAATACGACTATGTTGAAGTCTGGTAACATGTATTTTTCTATGTATCAACTTGTTTTTATTACGTATCATTACTTGTTGTGTAGTGTGATTTGGTGTTTTTATGTATATATCATAAGATATCATTATAAATAGTATCTGGTCATTTTGCAGTCAATCAAATATGTTATAAAAAAGGACACCATTAATAATATATCATACAGGGCATCCTTCTGTATAATGTATTAAGTTTTATAATACGATTCTGTTAAAGTCTGGTAGCATGTATTTTTCTATGTATCAATTTGTTTTTATTATGTATCATACATTAAAACAAAATAAGGGTATCACCATTTATAGATCTAACGAATCCAACCACAGTTCTTCACAAAACAAATCAAATACTCGCATACCTTTGTCTATCAGATCTCTTTACTTTGCAATTGAAGTTGTTCTTTATCTTATATTTCGCCATCACATCTACGAGTGTTGCTTTATCCTTATATAACTGACCTGTCTTCACCTTTATACTATTTGAATCAATTATGTAATTTGTAACTTCCAATTCTGGAATATAATACGAATCACAAATTCTTGATTCAACCACCGCAAGAGCTTCTGTATCCTGTGTTGTGCCTTCTACACACGTAATTTCTCCGCATGTTCCATCAAAGTTATGTACATCACCGCCAATCTTTT
Source organism: Solanum tuberosum (assembly GCF_000226075.1). NCBI lineage: Eukaryota > Viridiplantae > Streptophyta > Magnoliopsida > Solanales > Solanaceae > Solanum > Solanum tuberosum. The sequence continues at coordinate 1,343,052 of NW_006239035.1, forward strand.
CATTTGTGTCAATGCATAATGGATACATTGCAAATCCTGGCTCACTTTTTTTCACTTCTAAATAAAGTTTAACACCCATGTCGTTCTTAATTTTCATTGGAGACGAGTTACCTTCTATGGTGTAACTAATTTCAATGTTTTTCCTTGATACATCGATATCCAACTCGGCTGAAATTGCTGCTTTGAGATTCAAAAATGAAACTGATTGTCCAACAACTATTCCGTCACTTTTGTAACTTTCATATTTCACTTCGCTAACCCAAATTCCTGAATGCCTCAGTAAAATTGATATAATCATCTTGTATCAACAAAAAATCAGAGTTATATTCGTATTTCTAGCTTTTTCTAAATCGATGGATGTTCACAAATTGTTCTTCAATGTAGAAGATATAATTTTGAAATTTGAAATTTTGTAATGTCTGAGTAGATTACCTATTAAGATAAGGAATGTTTAGGATCAGTTAGGCGTAAATTAAGCTAAATAAATTAACAGAATTAATTATTACATTTTTTCCCTTTTTTAGCACGACATTAAGTTATTTAGCGTGTATCAGTTACAATGTATCAGCACGGTAGCTATGCATCATTTGCCTACCTTTTTAAGGGATTTTTGTAAAATGTAAATTAGTTGGGAATGGATGTAATTTATATCCTACCCTATGTGATTCCTTTAATTTTTACACTATCTGACAAATTTGATATTTAAGTGAAATAAGGGATTTAAGTAATTTTTTAAAAAAGTACGGAAAAATAAATAATAAGGAACTTAAAGTTGTGTATTTAAGTTATTTTTCCAAGAGTTAATGTATGCATTATTTTTGTTGATACACTCTACCAAACAACCCCTATGTTTTTTATCATCTAAATATCCATTACTACTAGAGCTGTCAATAGGGGTTGGCCCACCCCATCTGGGCTAACCCATACAGACTTTGAAATTTGACGGGCCAGGTCGGGCTGACCCCTTTTTTTGTGGGCAAAAAAATGATCAGCCCAACCCACAAGTACGTGGACTACGGGTTGTGTCGGGTCAACCCACTTTCTTTTAAAAGTATATATATTTTTATAATTTTTCAAATCAAATTATAATTTAAAAATATTATCATAAATATCGACAAGACAATATTACATGGTGTTAGTGTTACTACTTGTTAGTCAAATCACAAATATAATCATCTTTATAATATTCATTAAGTTTGATTTCAAATAAAAGTATAAATGACTAAATATATATTAATTACCTAATTGTTTTCTAATGATCATAATAAAACTCAAAAAATATGACAATATTCCATAAGTTACGGCCTACGTAGTGATTTCCTAAATTTTGTTGATACACTCTACCCAAACAACTCCTAAGTTTTAAATACTAAAACCTCACAAATCAACTGACTTATTCAGGCCAGGCTAAAAAATTATTTTCTTAAATTAGCTTCAAAAATCTTAGCGCAATCCTATCAAATCACGGATTAGACTATACCGACCCAACGAACCTAGCCAATGGCTCTAATTACTACCAAAAAGAAAATATTCACTCCAACACTTGCTCGACTCCTATACTTCTCCCTTGTGAGTTCCTTTCATGCTTCGTTTTGTTTCTATTCTTTTTATTCTCAAATTAATTTTTGATTTGATATATCTTTTAGTTTCACTCTAGTTCAGATATTACCATAGATACTTTGTTCCAAAAAAGTGTTCTATTGTGTTATGATAGGTATCTATGATGATTGGTTTTCTGATTTTAGGTTTAAATTAACTTTACATTATTTTTATTTTTATTCTTTAAATTATTAGAAATTATCATTTTACAACTCTAAATTGTATATCCCACCACAACCACGATATATGTGACGTGTAATGCATCTTTTCATTTTTCAAAGAAAAAAGAAATTATTGTGATGTTCGTGTACTTGTTAGCATGTGTGTTTCCCCACATGCAACAAGAAATAGAAAAATATCTTTGTCATAAACTTTAAAATGGATGATTTTTATGTAGAATCAAATAGAAAAGTGATTTTGCATGGTAAATTTAAAATTGAATAGCTATTGATTAAAATATTGTTGTAGGAATTACTATAAATATGCTTAAATAGAGTAGGACGACGAGAAAAAAAATAAAAAATAACAACCATAAAATTGATTAATTGTCTTTTGCAAGTTGGTAGACATACATTTTTATGTTAAAAAAATTAACATAGTTGAAATTATTTCTTTCATATAAACATTTCATCATGAAAACTATCAATAAAGTCGGGAGAATTATGGCAAGGTGAGGATTTGATAGTACAAATATAAATGTTGTTGATCAAAATATCTTTCAAATATTGAACGAGTTTTATACTTTCTATTACTATAATATTAATATAATGTACAAAAATATTAAAATATTGCATTATTAGTTGTAGAGTCTAATTAATCAATTAAAATAACTATGTATATTTGTAGGAAGTTCAGATTCACCATTAAGGGGTGCTTTAACCCATTAGGGCAATAAGTTATATATAAACACACATATGGTTTGTAATTAGAGAAGGAAGAAAGATAGAGAAAATACGATAGATATAGAGAATATGGCAAATAGCAACTACGTTTTATTAATTATTCTTTCTTCAATAAATTAGGATTTAGGTTGTGATATAGGGATTGCTTCAACATATTGTGACAACCACCACCAACTAGTAAAATTCAACCACGGTTCATTTTATTTTTCCAACTTTTGCTTCTGCTAGAAAAAGAACAAATAAGTTCTCTTTAATTTATGAATTACGTATATATGTTATCTAATAAGTTTTAGATTAATGACGGTGACATAAAAATCAACTAGGAGTTAAAATATATATTGATATCTATAAAACAAAATCTGCAAAGCATCAAATGTAAGTATGCAACCATGATAAGAATTGAAATTATATATACACTCCAAGTTGAATGAATAATATCGTTAGAATATTATTATGGAAATCAATATGGTTATGCTCAAATAAAATAGGAAAATGAGAAAGAACATGAATAGTAGTCATAAAACTGATTAATTATCTCTAGCAAATTAATTGATATGAAATTCGATCTTGAAAGAAAATAAAATAGTTAAAATTATTTTTTCATATAAACATTTCATCATAAAAACTACCACGAGGACATTTTTTTTACAGCAATGGGAGGACTTGATTATTTTGTTAAATATTGTATTTTACTTTTGCCACTTTAATTTGTTTAAAATAAATAATTAAATATTCTTAAAATGAGAAGATATTTTTTATAATTTATTGTTTTGTAACGATTTTAACACCTTTATATTTGTAAATGCAATAATTAATATATGGTCAGTTAATTCCTAATATTATCGGATTATGTCAGTAGTAACATATTTTCCATGTGTAGAAAAAAAGAGAAAAAACATATACAATTCAAAATTATATTAAGTGGATAGTATAATTGTTAGAGTATATAAATCATATACGCAGCAGAAGTATAATACAGGATCACGAATTACATAATAACATATAATATAATACAAGGAAAAAACGAATTCATAATTCACTAACCTGTTGAGGATTTTGCAGAACTCGTTTAAGCTTGATGAATCCAGAACTCCGATCTTCTATTACTTCCTTACTAATTCTTTTTTCACCAAAATCTAAGCAGTCTGAATCGTGGGAGTGACCTCAGTACCTACCAACCCACTCAGAAAAATGTGTACTTGCTGGAGAGTCTTCACATCCATACGGGGAAGACTTGCTACCAGAGGTGAACACATGATTTGAAAATTAAACTCTGGGTGCACCAATATTATTAAGCTAAAAAAATCATACAATTCTCGTACTTTGTACCAGCTAGGGGTGGGCGTTCGGTTTAATCAAATTTCGGTTCGATTATTCAGTATTCGATTTTAGAAAAGTGTGCACCATATTTCAAACCAAATTGGTTCGGTTTAGTTCGGTATTTTTAAATCGGTTTTTCGGTGTGAATAAAAATAAAGAGGGAATATGATGAAGTAACAATTGTTGTTCACTTCACACTTCAAACTTCAAAGTAACAACTAACAGTCTAACAATAAAAAGTAATAACATCAAAATAGTTTTGTTTAGGCTGGGTGCCCTTTACTGTTTGGAAGTGTAAATGATAAAGTGTGCCCTTTACTGTTTTGTTTAGGCTCCAAAATTTAAAAATTGAAATGGGCCAGGTAAAGTTAAAAATTGAAATGGGTCAGGTAAATATTTTAAGTCAAAATATATAAGTATTATTAAATAATATAATTTAAATATTTTTAAATTTATTTAATAAAACTTCGGTTCTTCGGTGCACCGTAATTTCGGGACCCTTACACCGAACTCTGAATCGAAGAACCGAAGTTCCAAAAAAAAAAGAACCGACACCGAATTGAAACACCGAAGAACCGAAATAGTTCGGTTCGATTTGGCTTTTCAGTTTTCCGATATTTATGCCCATCCCTAGTACCAGCTGCACAAAATACCATTTCATGCTTTCTATGGGGACACTTTTAATTATATTTAGTTACTACAAGTTTCTCAAGATAGATACATATATATATACATGATTTTTTTCGAAGTTAATGTGTGCACGTGCACTCCCACATAAACATGTGGGTCCGCCTCTGCTTTCTACCCCGATGAGTTATACAAGTATAAATACTACATAAATAATATCATGTTTGATAGTTGGCTAAGAGGCAAGAGGCCTTACGAGGACTCATTCTCACTTAGTAGAGTCATTCCTTCATTACTAGGTTATGAGTATCTACCGTTCAAAGATGCTATCAAAGTAGGAAAGTTAACCAAGTTCTCCTGTCTAGTTTAGATAAAGCATCCCCTTCACCCCACGACATCTAATTGAATACAACTTATTCTATTCTATTCCTAAAATAGCGGATTAACCAAGTTCTTCTGCCAAATTTAAATAAAGCACCCTTATTGCCCCACGTCATCTAATTAGGACACAACTTATTCTATTCTATTCCTAAAGTAGCGGATTAACCAAGTTCTCCTATCTAGTTTAGATAAAGCACCCTCATCGCCTCACGTCATCTGATTACGACACAACTTATTTTATTCTATTCCTAAAGAAGCGGATTAACCAAGTTCTTCTGCCTAATTTAAATAAAACACCTTTATCGCCCCACGTCATCTAATTAGGACATAATTTATTCTATTCTATTCCTAAAATAGCGGATTAACCAAGTTCTCCTCTCTAGTTTAGATAAAGCACTTCTCATCGCCCCACGTCATCTGATTACAACACAATAGCGGATTAATCAAGTTCTTTTTGCCTAATTTAGATAAAACATCCCTTATCGCCCCACATCATCATTTGACCAAGACACAAAACTTATTGTATTCTATTCCTAAAACAGCTGATTCTATAACAATATTCTTTATTTTTCCAAAAACAGAGCACTCGTAATACATTCATGCATAAAATAAATACAATGTTTGATTAATTATTTAAAAATTCTCATAACTAATATATGTATAAATTATTAAAAAAACCTATATATTATCTTTTTACAGAATAGAAAATGAAATAATTATACATAAATAACTGAACCTTTCGTAACTAGTATCTATATAAAATAATACATAAATTTCTTGATAACTAATATACGTATTACTAATACTTACATAATTCTATTGGCTATCAAACGAACTTCACTCTTTCCATATATATATGATCTATGTTTGACTTCAAAGTTAAGTTTTGGTGAGACAAAGGCCGGGACCCACCCCATACACTGCTCACCTGGTCTAACTAGGATATCCTAATCAAACTCCTTATCAACGCCTACTGTAAAACCCTTGAATTTCAATCAACGGTGTATATTTCAGCATCGTTACGCACGAAGACCGACCCTAGATTCCCTCTAATATGTATCTCTCTCTATTTAGCTCGTAAGCCGATTTTCTCTCTGTCTCTCCTGCCTCATTTTCTCTCTCTAAAAAAACCATACCCTCCTGATACTAAGAGAGAGAAAGAGGAAGTGTGGAAAGATGAATGGCGGCGACATGAATCAACAACAACAACAGCAGTTGCAGCAACAACAGCAGCAACAGTGGATGGCGATGCAGCAGTATCAGCAGCAATGGATGGCGATGCAGCAGTATCCACCAGCGGCGGCAATGGTAATGCAGCAACAGATGATGTATGGTCAACAGTACATGCCCTACTATCATCAACAACAGCAGCAGATGATTCAGATTCAGCAGAACGGAAGCGAAGATAACAGGACGATCTGGATTGGCGATCTTCAGCAGTGGATGGATGAAGGTTATCTTCATACATGCTTCGCTCAAGCTGGAGAGGTTTTTCCTTTTTTTCTCTCTCTTTCTTTTACATTTGTTTAGTTAGAGTTTCTTTTCCAATGAAATTATGCTGAATTCATAAACTGGATCGGTCCCGAATAGCTTGAGATTGATATATAGTTTCTTTCTCTTGCATTTGCTTATATAGTCTTTGGAATGAAATTAGCCTGAAATGAGCGGAATTTATAAAGCGGATCCCGAAAAACTTGAGATTGAGATATAGTTTCTCTCATAGCTCTAGGGAATGAAAAGAGCATTCATAAGGTCGATGCTGATTAGATGCCGATTAGTTTCAAATTGAGGTATAGCTACTGGTATATTTCAAGTGGACTGAAATAGGGTGGAATGAACAAAGGATTCATAAAGTTGATCCTGGCTTGTTTGAGATTGACAATTGAGATGTAGTTTCAGCCATATTTGTGTGTGTGCTGTGAAATGGACTCGAATAAAGAAGGATGGATAAGGTTACAAAAGTGGATTCTGACTAGTTTTAGATTGAGGTATAGTGGATTGAAAATTTAGAAAGTAAACCTCTAAAACCTGCATGATTTCCCATTTAATGTGCCATTGACCGTGAGCAAGACGTTACCAGAAACGAGATTCCATTTGATGGGAAAATAAGCTACTGAGATTCAAAGAATGATTCGTTGGATTATGTGGTATCCCCCCCCCCCCCCCCCGCCCCCCCCCCCTCCTCCCCCCCCCTCCCCCCCCCCCAGCCGATGACAGACAAGGAATACTTTAAAATCCTAAGTTACCTATTTCAGAAAAAGAAAAGGGGATACTTTAAAATCCTCTTGGGTGTGTAACTCGGTTGGGCTTACAAATGAGTTGAGGAGGTTCCCTTTCAGTTCATTTCATCTCATCTTTTTCTTAACCTTTTCTTTATCTTTTTTTTTTTTAATTGTGAAGTATCAGAAAGGAACACAATTTAATCCAAAGTTAAACAGAATGATCCATCATAAGAGAAAGCAAAATCATCACAGAGAATCTCAGAACCTCTTAAACATCATACATCCACAAGTAAGATTAATAGTTTGTTTAGCCAAACTTCTAGGAAGCCAAAAGCTTATTATTTAAGAAGTGCTTACTTTAGAGTTAAACAGGCTATATAGAATGAAAGACGAAACTCTATGATTGATCTTGCATGTCTTAATGAATCTGTGGCTTCTTCCCAATCATTGTCTTCAGGGTTAGTACTGGAAATGACAGTTTGAATGTTGTTTGTGAAGGTTGGATGATTATGTTGGTGCCTTCTTGTCTGGCCCCCCCCCCCCCCCCAACCTCCCTTTTGGCCATCTGTTTGAATGGAGACTCAAAAGTTGAACATGTAATTTTTATCGGTAAACTAAGAATGTCTTGCTGCTTCTACGATAATTAGGATTTGGAAGAGTTAAATACATTTTACTACCTTCAAAAATTCACACCTGATTTTAATTGGCGATGCAAATTGGTAAAAATGATAAGAAAGTGTTCATGTGGGGTTTAATAGCATAGAACTAGTTCATCATACTCCAAGCTGCATGTGTTGATTTTTGTTTAACCTAAATGGACGTCACCCTTCCTTGCACTGTAAGGTACAAATCAGATTTGGTGTATGCTTTTGCCCCTACTTGGCTTGAGCAGGCCCAAAGCCAACTAGAGGGTGAAGCTGCTAAAGTGAAGCTTTAGGCCCCAAAATTTTGGGGGCCTCATTTTTATTTTTCATTAGGTGTTCGGTAATGGTATTTAGCCCCCTCAATTCATCCGAAGTCGTGTCAGGTAAGGCCCATTAAATGGAGGAGGGCTTTCTAGAAAGTTTTTTTTTCTATTTCAACCCTCGACCCACCCTGATACCTCTTATGGAAAGAGGGATCTTGTCCATCCCGCCACAATCATTTATAGTGGGGCCCTACTTTTTTACTGAAGTAATAAATTTATAGGTTAGTTTTTCTTTTAAAGATATTTAATATTTCAAAGTAGAAAGGTAAAATATTTTACAAAACTAGAAGATAAATTTTAGTTTTGTGATTGATGTAATCGTTTGAACAAGAATTGTAGAAGGAGAATAACTTCCCCTAAACCCTTATATCATGAATGCAAAATTTGGGGTTATATGTTTTTTCTAAAATTTCATGCGTTGGCTTGAGTAAGCCTATACTTGGCTTGAGCAAGCCCATGGTCGGCTAGAGAGTGAAGCCGCTCAAGCAAAGCTTTTGGGGCCTCATTTTTTATTTTTCATTAGGTGATTAGTATTAGTAGTGAGACCCCTCTATTAATCCGAAGTCGTGTCAGGTAATGCCCATTAATTCCCATTACACGGAGAAACACTTTCTAGAAAGATTTTTTTTTCTATCTCAAGGCTCGGTCTGATACGAAAAAGGGATCTTGTCCATCCACCACAATCATTTATAGTGGGACCCTATTTTTTATTACTATTAATAAATTTGTATGTTAGTTTTTCTTTTGAAAGATATTTAATATTTCAAAGTAGAAAGGTAAAATATTTTACAAAATTAGAAGATAAATTTTAGTTTTATGTAATTGTTTGAAAAAAATTTGGAGAAGGAGAAATAACTTCCCCTAAACCATTATCATGAATGCAAAATTTGGAGTTATTTACATTCTACATTTACTTTTTTCTGAAGTTTCATGAGTTGCAACAAGTTAATTGAAGCATCAAAAAATTATTGATAACTTCTTGAATTAATTTCTATTACCCAAGATCAACAATGTGTCAGGGAAGATTAAATGGTTTATAAGAAAATTATTAACAACTTGACATCTCAAAAACTAAAAATATATATTTCAAATAAAAATACATATGATTTTTTTTTTTTTAATAACAAGGCCTATCATTGAAGTTTGGCTTTAGGCCACCAATCTTATTGAGCCGACCCTAAGCTGGCCTTACCATGCTCTCTTGTAGACCTATTGCTTGGATGGGGAAAACAGGGGCCCAATGAGAATTTCCAGAAGATTTGGAACACTACCCCCGAGCAATTAGGGGACTGTATGGCTTGAATGAAAACAACAAATTTTTTGAATACATAACTAGAAGCATACTTAGTCTTAAACACAAATATATTGCATTGCTAGCTTTTTGGTGCAATTTGTCCCTCACACATGATGTACATGCTATGCTAGATATTAGTGGGGATATACACAATCTGCAGTTATGTGTTTTTTGTAGCACAGTCTTATGTATATCAGAAAAGTGAGGATCTGTTATTATACTTATATATGATGGGTGAAAAGAGGGGATTGATTGAAATTTTTTTGAGTGTATAGCCACCTAAGGCTCTGTCACATCATGCAATAGAATGGGTGGTAGATATAATAAGAGAATGAAAACCACTGTGAGAGACAATTTCATATAATAATTTGTTTTGATAGGTAATTTAAGAAATCTTGTATAAATAAAAAAAATATAGTAGAAAATTCCTCCTGAAATACCACTTTTGAACTAGGTGCCATGTCAAAATAAGCATGGATTATGGTGTTTAATCAGCTAGTGCAATAGCAATGATCTGCATAAGCTCTCTTGGTTGATCACTTATCATAAAACATGCAGGTTATTTCTGTGAAGGTCATTCGAAATAAGCAGACTGGTCAATCAGAGCGTTATGGGTTTATTGAGTTCAATACCCATGAAGCTGCAGAAAAAGTCCTACAGAGCTACAATGGCACCATGATGCCAAATGCAGAGCAACCTTTCCGCCTAAATTGGTCAGCCTTTAGCACTGGTGAAAAGCGTGCAGATGTTGGTGCTGCTGCTGGTTCTGGGTCTGATTTATCAATTTTTGTAGGAGATTTGGCCTCTGATGTCACTGATACAATGTTGCGTGACACATTCTCCAGTAGATATCCATCTGTGAAAGGTGCAAAAGTAGTAATAGATTCGAACACGGGTCGTTCAAAAGGCTATGGCTTTGTTAGGTTTGATGACGAAAGTGAGAGGTCTCGAGCCATGACTGAAATGAATGGCATATATTGTTCTAGCAGGGCTATGCGTATTGGTGTTGCTACTCCAAAGAAACCATCAGCCATGCAACAATATTCTTCACAAGGTACAAGATATTGTATCCTGTTTTGCTGCAAGTCATTTACTATACTGAGTATACTACATACCTAATGTGATCCCACAAGTGGGGCTTACACATACCTTACCCCTACCTCGTATAAGGTAGAGAGGTTGTTTCCGATATATACTGTACCGAATATAGTGAATCAAATTATCATAATTTCTTGTTGTTCATAGTCCCTCATTCTTTATTGAATGAGCTATTTTCCACAGGGTCATTCTAATCATTTTCTCTACTATGTGGACATTACTATATATCTTTCACTTATTATCCATATATTGCAGTTTTACTGTCTTACTTTTCCATTAACTCTGGAAGTTAATCAACTTGATCACTGATCAATGTAATAGCATATTTAATTTGAAGGAGGCATTATATCTTTTACCTGGCTGAACAGTTTTGACCATCTTCTGGTAGTTATACTTCTTACCTATGTGCCTACATTTGTTTTTGTTGTCAAAATATTTGGATCTTATTCTTCTATTTTCTTCTTGAGGTGTTGGAACTGCTGACACTCTTTTTCAGCTGTAATATTAGCAGGTGGACATGCATCAAATGGTGCTGCAACCCAGACTTCCCAGACTGATAGTGATTTATCAAACACAACAGTGGGTGCTTCTCTCTCTTGTGGAAATTGGCCCTAGTTACTCAATTAGCTTTCAAACTTCTGATTTACTGTGTAGGTTTTTGTGGGTGGACTTGACTCTGATGTTACTGATGAAGAACTCAGGCAGTCATTTAGCCAGTTTGGCAATGTAGTTTCTGTGAAAATTCCAGCTGGAAAAGGATGTGGTTTTGTACAATTTTCAGAAAGGTAATGTGCGATATTGCTAAACATGAATAACTGATATTTAGAAATTTAGTACAATGTATTGGTATATAAGGCAATGAGAAGTGACTGTCACGACTCAGGAATAGTGGGGACAGATTGAAGTCTTGGAGTTCCCTTTATATGGTCTGATTTGATAGAACCTACGAAACTATCAATGAATGAAAATGGTTGGAGCTTTTAGGCTGGTACTAGTTTAGTATTTTCTTAGTGTTTGGTTTGGCTTTATTTGTGATACTTGAGAATCTGCAACACCTCTCTACCTCCTTGAGGTAGGGGTAAGGTCTTTGTACACTCTACTCTCTCCCAACCCCGCTTATGGGACTACACTGGGTTTATTGTTGTTACTTATGAATCTGCAACCTCAGTTATCAGGGTAACATACTGATCATAACATATGAAACAAGATATTTTCCTGTTAGCTAGCAACTGTATTTCTGAGAAAGAAATAGAGGTTCACAGATTGATGAAGAATATATCTTGGTTACTAAATTTGAATTGTTTCAAAATGGAAAATTCTATGTACTGATTTTTTCCGTGCTTGAACGAAAGGAAAACATAATTTCTAAATCCAGAAGAACTCTTCCTCTGGGCTATGAAATGGCCTTCTAGTAAAATATGTCATTTATAACCAACATGAAATCACCCGAAGAGGTAATCAACTAATCATATTATTAGAACCTAGCCAACAGTTGAAACTGAACTTGCTGCATGAACTCACTGATAAACTAAAGTGATGTATATAGGCAATTTTTGTTGTTACTACTGTTTCTGTGGAGGCAGGGGATGGTCAGTTGAACACCCTTCGCCAGAAAATTATACTGTGTATATAGGTCAAATATTACTTTGTATACATATATATTTAATCTTGAACACCCTTGAGGTATTTTGTGTCGTTGTCACTGGATGGACGTAGTGTTGATGTTGCCTAACCTACTTGCATGTTATGTTCCATAGGAGTGCAGCAGAGGATGCAATAGAAAAATTGAATGGAACAGTTATTGGAACTCAGACAGTTCGTCTTTCCTGGGGTCGAAATCCAGCAAACAAGCAGGTATGTACCAAACCGAATATGTTTTTTTTTATAAAGTAAGCTGTCCATTGATAAATCAATTTTTTAATGGTGTAACCAAATAAATTTAGAATTTATTTGGTGTCTTACCTTTCCTTATTGACTACATTGGATGCTTTCTTTTACATAATCTCACTGGTTCTGGAGGATGTGCTGTAAAATAACGACCGACTTGTAAGATTATAGAAGGCTAGTTTTTACACTTCTGTGATCTTTGTTTTGTAAGTATTACTTGACTACTCCTGGAGTATTCCTCTGTTGATAATACAAGTTACCTTTCTCAAAAAAAAATAAAAAATAACGACCGACTCATATTAGTATTACTCTTAGATTTTCCCCACTATGATGTAATTGAAACATTTAGAGCTCAAGAGTGACATGGTTTATGCACTTTTTTAGTAGTTGACCTATATTTTTGGATTTCAGATCTAGTTTATACCTGGAAATGATTTTCCTTGGATCCCAGGGAAGTGATTTTCCACTTATCTTTGGAAAACATTTCTTTAGACTAGGTATTTTGTGCAACAAAACAAGAGAGGGAAAATGTTTGGGGTCGATTTTCAAGGGCACAAGGAGGAGTCACTAGAGTTAAGCAGGCTAGAAAGATGGAGAATGACTCCATTATCAAGAGGCCTAGATACAAGGGGAAAAGGGAGCTCTAAGGCTCACATCTTTTGACATCAATTTCAAGAGTGATGGAAAAAGGGAGAGGGGAAAAGAGGACAAGTTTTTACAATGGAAGTAAAACTTGTGTCCTGGAATGTAAGGGGCCTAAATAGTGGGGAGAAAAGAAAATTTATGAAGAGCTTAATTCTCAACTGGAATGCAGATATAGTTTGTTTACAAGAATCTAAGCTAGAGGGGGAGGTTAAAGATATGATAAAAGAATTATGGGGTGCAAGATGGGTCAAGTACGCCTGTCTTCAAGCTAGTGGCACTAGAGGGGGACATTCTGATGATGTCCATCATGGAGAGGGTAAGTTCTGGAAACTGGCTCATACGCTCTTACCTGCAAAGTTGATGGTCTGTTTATAATTGTCATATTACAGGAGTATATGCTCCAAATTGCAAACTAGAAAGAGAACATGTATGGGAGGAAATAGGATGGTGGGAGTCTTTTGTTTTCACTAGGCAGCCTGATTACATCCTGGGATGTGAATTGAAGGCCTTAAAAGGCAAACTGAAGGAAGGAAAAAGGAGTGGAGCAGCACAAACTTAGGCAATCTGGGAATACAAAAAGTCCAAATACTGAGCCAGTTAGCCACTGTAGATGCTGTAATGGATAACATGACTTTAACAGAAGCCGAGGCACCCTTGGAGGCATCTCTTCTAATGGATTATGAAGAACACCTAAAAAATGAAGAGATAGTATGGAGATAAAGATCAAGGGCACTTCGGCTGAAAGAGGGGGTCAAAAATACCAAGTATTTTATAAAGTGACTAATGCACACAAAAGAAGCAACAATATTGACCAACTGATGATTCAAGAGGAAATTTTAATGGATCCACTGAGATAAGAGGGGAAATTACTGGTTTCTATCAGAAGTTGTATTTAAAAAACAGAGGTTGTAGACCTTCAAGTAACTCGATCAATTGTCCAGTGATCATTGAAGATAAAAGAGAAGCTCTACAAGGGGAGTTTGAGGAACAGGAAGTGTTTTCATGCTTGAAGATGTGTGCAATGAACAAAGCTCCTGGTCTAGATGGCTTCACAATTGGGTTCTATATCAAATGTTGGGATGTAGTAAAAAAGGATATCATGGAAACCTTCAAGTACTTCCACTCTAGTGTTTTTGAAAAATGTTTCAATGCGACATACATTGCTTTGATTCTAAAGAAGAATGGAGCCAAGGAACTTAGAGACTCAAAGGTGTTGACAGAAAGATTGAAAAGAGTTGTTGATAAGCTAGTAGATGTTCAATAGATGGCTTTCATAAAAAACAGACAAATAGTGGATGCTATCCTAATTGCATATCAGGCGGTAGATTCAAGAATTACTCTAGGGATGGTAGGAATTTTGTGCAAATTGAATATTGAGAAGGCATATTACCCATGTAAATTGAGATTTTTGCTGAAAATGCTCTCATCTATAGGCTTTGGAAGGAGGTGGGTTCATTGGGTAAGATACTGCATTTCCATGGTAAGATTTTCAGTTCTTAATCAATAAATCACTGAAAGGTTTCTTCCCTGCAAACAGGGGTTTGAGGCGGGGGGGGGGGTTCT
>NW_006239035.1:1358048-1364617 GCF_000226075.1 Solanum tuberosum
GGGGGGGTTGGGGGGGGGGGGGGGGTCCTCTGTCCCCTTTTCTCTTTATCATAGTCATGGAGGGTCTAAATAACGTGATAACGGTGGCTAAAAATAAGGACTCTCTCAGTCTCTCAGAGGTTTTGAGGTAGCCACAAACCAAACCCAAGTCAAAATGCCAACATGGAAGTCACACACCTCCGGTATGCGGATGATACCTTGATCTTCTGTGATGTGAGGAAGGGCATATTGATCCTAAGATCAATTCTAGTGCTTTTGGAAGGAATTTCTAGACGGTATCAGCCGGAAGAAAGACAGTTGTTCCCAATCAATGAAGTCTCTAATATGTTGGAGTTGTTTGGAATTTTCAGAGGGGATGTAGGCTCCCTGCCTACTATATACCTGGGATGCCTTTAGGTGCCAAGTCAAAGGCCATGAGCATCTGGAACTCTGTGATTGAAAAGTGTGAGAAGAAGTTAAACTAGATGGAAATCTGAGTACATCTCTTTAATTCTGTTTTGGATGCTCTTCCAACCTACATGATGTTTATCTTCCCCATTCCTGATGGAGTGATACAAAGATTAGACAAGATTAAGACAGATTTTCTTTGGAAAGGGATTAAGGAAAATGACTCACTGTTCAGTACTTGATCAAATGGAAAAAGGTTCTTTGGGTAAAGAAGAAGGGTCTAGGAGTATGAAATCTGAAGATGCAAGGCAAGACACTTAAATTGAAGTGGTTATGGAGATACTCACAAGTGCCTCAAGCATACTGGGGCAAAGTAATTAAAGCTAAATATGGAGAGGAGAACAAATAGATGACAGAGGAGGTATCTACATCCTATGGTTTGCCTTTTTATTTTGACAAGGTCATTCTATGGTGTAAGGGCCCGTTTGGCTTAGCTTAAAGACAGTAGCTTTTTAAAAGTACCGTTTCCTGATATGTAAGCTTTGACAGTACATCAGCATATGAGCTTAGCTGACAGTTGGACACACAAGGATGGAACATCCAGTTTAGAAGAAATCTCAATGACTGGGAAATTGAAACTGTAACAGGTTTTTCAGCATCAACATATGAGCTTAGTTGACAGTTGGACACAACAAGGATAGAACATCCAGTTTAGAAGAAATTTCAAATTTCAATGACTGGGAAACTGAAACTGTGATAGAATTTTTCAGAGATAGCAAAGGTATGTTTAGGGTGAACTCACATAGAAGTTTTTGTACCAAGGTGGACGGCAAACACCACAATGGCCATGGAAACAAATCTGGAAAACAAAAATCGAAAATCCCCTTCAAGGTGGCATGTTTCACTTGGCTGTTGGCAAGGGACGCAATCCTGACACGAGAAAATCTCAAGAAGAGGAGGTTCTCTATGTGCTCTAGATGCTATTTGTGTGGAGAAGAGGCTGAGACAATCATCCATCTATTTTTACAGTTTAGGATAACAAACCAACTTTGGAGGATTTTTATTAGGCTCAAGGGTCTTGTCAGCCATCTGGTTTTACCGTGCAGGAGGATTTTTATCAGCCTCAGGGGTTTTGCTTAGACTATGCCTAACAAAATCACCCACCTTCTCTACTATTGGGAAGAGATAGGTGTGAGAGCTTCAGACAGAGATACATGGAGGATTGTCTCGGCTTGTATCTGCTGGACAGGATGGAGAGAGAGAGAGAACTACTAGATGTTTTGAGAGCAAAAATTGTGATCTTCAGAAGATCAAATTGAAATGTATCAGAGTTCAGACTTTTTTTCTTTCTGGTACAAACAGATGTACCTAGAGGCTAGAGGCTATGTTGCTTGGAATCTTCAAATATGTCAATGGTGCGTGTCGGATTCTTCAAAAATAGTGTATTTTCGGAGAATCTGACACGAATGCGATGCGACATTGAAAGTAAAGAGTATGCGCAACTTAGCCTAGAGGAGATACTGAATCAATTATAGAGATCCTAGGCTCTTGTTAGATTTTAGATTCAGATACTGGTTTTAGTCAATACATACAAATGTTTCTTTCTCAAAAAAAAAAAAGAAGAGAAAATAGTAAAACATTCTCTTAACATCAATCACACCTTATACCACTAGACTGAGAACCTCCACACATGTTGTGCCTCTTCATTCATTTGACTTCTCCATCTTTATTTTTAATTTCCTTCTTCTACTGCTCTAGGTTATCCTTTTTATTCTTAGAATGAAAAATACAATTTCAATACTATGAAATACAAAGCCTTTAGTTTACCACAGTTGACTTGATTATATATAGTCTCACTCAAATTCTGCGAGAAAAAAATATTTTCTCCTTCCCGATTTATGTGATACACTTCGATTGGGCACAAAATTTAAGAAAGATTTTTGAAACTTGTGGTCTAGAATAAACTATACATATTTGTGTACCTATAGATAATCTAATTGAGAGTAAAATAAGAAGTTTTTGTCGTACTTAGAAAAGGTTGGTTCTGAAGTAGGTGTCAAGCTGAGAAGAAAAAAATATTATTTCTAAATATAAAAAGTATGATTGTTTTTGGTACAGTCAAAAGTTGAGTGCATAACATAAATTACGATAGAGAGAGTACTAACCAATTAAAACACAAGAAAGTATTTTGCGGAACCGCTCAATGCATTAACCAAATACTGTGAAATAAGTAAGAAAACAATTCCCGGAAATCATTTGCTGTAGAAAACATTCTTCTTTCCAACCAAACAGACACCCAGTGAAGCTTATAAAATATTTGCTATATATACAACTTATACTTGCTCTGTTTTTGCAGTTTAGAACCGACTCTGGTAGTCAATGGAATGGGGGTTATTATGGAAGGCAGAATTATGGTGGTTATGGGTATGGCGCATCGCAAAGTCAAGATTCCATGTATGGTGCTGGAGCAGCTCATGGGGCATCCTCCAATGGCTATGGGAATCATGAGCAATCAGTTAGCTGAACTATAGTTGATTGTGCCATTTAGTTAGAGTTTGGATAAAAAATATTTTTTCTCTTTGAAGTTTATATTTGGGGGTGATTTAAATTGGTTTACAGGTTAATACTGGTTGATGAGGATTTGTGACAGGATTTCTGTTATGCTTTGATGGTTGCTAAACTTATTTGTCTCATGTTTCCATTTCCTTCTCTACTGTTGTCTCTGCTCAGCATTTTATCTTAGGTCGACTTCGTAAAGTCATCAGGGTATATGATCAAGCAAGGAGTAATGGAACAGTGTGCTGAGTTTGTGCGCAAACACAAAAATGATAGCAACAGTGGTGTATGTACTGCGGCAGGTTGATCCATTAGGATTGACATAGAAGATCATAGTTTTCCACATGGAATTTGGTTGGTTATAGTTGTCTTTGTTTGGTAAGAACCAACTTTAGCGGAAATTTTACAACTTAAGTTGGGAAGGAAAGAAAACAGAAATAGAGATTCAATTCAAGCTAGAAATATTCTGCCTGCTTTAAGAGATGCTACTATTATAACTTGTAGTAATTAAGTCTGGGCATGTGACAACAGCAAGTTTACAGTAGACGTGATTCCTTTAGTAATTTTGCTAAGGAAAGAGAATTGCATCCAAAGGTCATGAACCAGTTTTCCCTTTACTCCTTTTAGCCAACAAACAAAACGTCTAAGAAAGTAAGAGATGTTTTCATTTTATCTCTGGTGAGCTTCTTGGCCTTTGTACAATCTGAATATTCGCCGGTGTATATAGGGGGTTGAAAGAAGCTGATAGGATAGTGGCAATTGCCAGGCTAACCTCAAGTTAACTTTGCTCAGTTTTCGCTGTGACCATTGATTCCTCAGCATTGTCCCTATTATTTTGTAGTCTTTTGAGGATCCTTCAAACAAACCTCTAGTACTCTGGAGGTTGTTCTTGCTCCAATTGATTTTATTTTTGAAAAATCAAATAATTTTATCAATTTTGTATTGTGAAATAATATACTATACAATTGTTATGTTACCACCGGAACAAGGAGCATAGACGGAAGGTACTGTTTGTTTGAACAGCAGGTCCAACTTGCACTTGCTCTTCTTTAGGACTTGCCTAGCCGTGTTCTGATCATTGTTTTGACTGAGGTCCCTTCTGGAATGTTGAGACGAAATGTGAATTTCCCAAAATGTTGAGGTTTCTCTATTCACCAGATCAACTTCGTGATCGTTGGGATCATGCAAGAGCGAGTTGTTGTTGACATTGGTCTCCCCATAATATCTGCTGAGCCATTTAATCAGTTGATTCTTCAGCTTCACAAATGCAAAATATTTAGCAATGAACAATCAGAATCATTATAATATCGTAATTTGTCCTTAGCCTCACGATGACGTCAAACTGTTTACCCTAAATAGGTATAGTTGAATTTGTAACGTAATTTAAAGAACATGTGATTGAATGAATCAAAGTAAATAAATATAAATAAGAATATGAGTAAATAAAGTCTGATCCCGGAGGAATCTTTGATGAAGATAATTTTGGAGTAGCTTTTGCTTTGAAGAATAGCAAAAATTTGATAGAAAAAATAAACAAGAATACTGTTATAAAATAAAGTTAAAAATACTAAAATCATATGAAGAGAGCAAAGGAAAATAGAAAGTAGAAATAATAGTAGAAACTATTTTTTGGTGCATCTTTTCATTATCATTTTAATACCCTTTTATAGGCAATATGACTAGGAGTAGTCATATTGCTATAGTAGCATGGTGATGTTATCGCATAACATCCACAAATACATATTGCTATAGTAGCAAGGTGATGTTATCACTTGACATCCACAAATAAATTATTTACAACACTCTCCCTTGGATGTCCATGTAAGTGCACAAATTTAGTAAAGTTCAAGTATACATATTCGTTTAATTCTTTCTTTGGATGTTTGATTTATAATGTGCCTCGTTAAAACCTTACTAGGAAAAACCCAACAAAAAAAATCCTAATGAAGGAAAAAGAGTAATTTAGAGAACATATGGATTGAATTGACTGAAATAATGATCGAATGAATCAAAGTAAATAAATATAAATAAGAATATGAGTAAATAAAGTCTGATCCCAGAGGAATCTTTGATGAAGATAATTTTGGAGTAGCTTTTGCTTTGAAGAATAGCAAAAATTTGATAGAAAAAATAAACAAGAATCTGTTATAAAATAAAGTCAAAATACTAAAATCATATGAAGAGAGCAAAGGAAAATAGAAAGTAGAAATATGAGTACTAACTATTTTTGGGTGTATCTTTTCATTATCATTTCAATACCCTTTTATAGGCAATATGACTAGGAGTAGTCATATTGCTATAGTAGCATGGTGATGTTATCACCACAAATACATATTGCTATAATAGCAAGGTGGTGTTATCACTTGACATCCACAAATAAATTATTTACAACACTCTCCCTTGGATGTCTATGTAAGCGCACAAATTTAGTAAAAGTTCAAGTATATATATTCGTTCGTAATTCTTTCTTTGAATGTTCATGTCTTGATTTACAATGTGCCTAGTTAAAACCTTACTAGGAAAAATACTAGTGAAGGAAAAAACGTACACATATCTTGTAATTTGTAATACACATTGGTAGCTGCCTCATTAAAAACCTTACTAGAAAAATCTGGTGAGAAAAAACCTCGGCTAAAGAAAAAAGAGCGCAACGCGTATTATACTCCTCCTGATTAAAACATCACTTAGCAATTCGAAGATGACACATTTCAATCTTATATCTCGGCTTCTCAAAGGTTGAAGTTGATAATGCCTGGGTGAATACGAAGTGTTAAACACAAGCTACATCCTTCTTTTGAAGATAATGAATAAGAAGGAAAACTTTGATGAAAATATATTTTGTTCAGTCTTCTTTGATGTGTTCTCCTCTTTGTTGAGCTATACATGCATCAATGCCTCATATAATGTTGTTGGAATATCTCTTTTCAAAGAAATGTCATATATTTTATGGATGTGTTGAGTTATTGATATTCATCAAATACATTCTTGGCAATCATTCGGTTCGTGATCTTGTCGCCGTAGACAAATTGCTTGTTTGACTTGTTAGTAGCAACAACCAAGTATTGACGAACACTAAGGGTGTACATGATCGGGTTGGTTCGGGTTTTTCAAATATCAAACCAAACCATTTGTGTAAAATTTTTAAATTTATAAACCAAACCAAACTAATAAAATTTGGATTTTTTCGGATTTTCCAACCTCGGGCTGGTTCGAGTTTTTCAATTACCAAACCAAACTATTGTGTCGAATTTTTAAATTTATAAATCAAACCAAACTAATAAACCTCAGATTTTTGGATTTTTTCGGTAAAGTTTGCATACAAACATACAATTAACTTGTGCTCCAAATATTTCTTTAGTCCAACCAAAATACAATTATCTAAGGTGTTTCTTAAGAAAATAACACAAAATATGAGATGAGTACTGATGACACTAAAATATTCAATAAAAAATAATAATGAAATCATCATATAAAATAAATATTGCAAAGTCATAATGAAAATGATCATAATTTAAAAGTACTAAATCATGCTAAAATAAGTTTAATAAGTATTAGTTACATGACTAAATATTAAAGGAAATTAAAATTAGATTATGTATTTGAATTGTCTAAACCAATGTAAAACC
>NW_006239035.1:1364928-1402936 GCF_000226075.1 Solanum tuberosum
ATTTGATTTTGATTTAAGTTTTATTATAATTATCAACATCTATGAACTATAATCTTTATTGGACCATTCTGAATTCTAAGTTTTAAACTTGAAATAATATATTAAAAGATAAAAACTATGAAATAGTATAAGAAATATTTTAAAATTATATCAAAGTAAATATTTTTATGTATAAAATAAAATTTTAAAATTAGATATATAATGTCGGGTTGGTTTGGTCTCGGGTTGTTTTTTTTAGTTAAAATCAAATCAACCCAAATATAGTTGAGTTTTTTTTTTCCAATACCAAATCAAGTCAAACCAAACCACTAGTCGGGTTTTTTTTCCCGGTTTGACTCGATTTGCGATTTGATTCGGTTTTCGGTTCGATTTTGTTACACCCCTAACAGACACTTTCAATAAAATTATCTCTCTTGTGGAATGATTTGATATGACAGTATTTCCAAATAAAAATGAATAACTTTCTTGAGATCAAACTTCATATAAACCAAATAATTTTTTGTAATTTCATAATCAATAAACCTTGACATGATTTATCAAAATAAATAATTTGTATCAATATTTGATTCACTCTAATATCTCCATTTAATAAAAGTGATGTTATATTTTGCATGCATATTAATAAAATTTTATTATACTATGAATAATAATAGCAGGATACATAAGTGCACCAATCGCACTATGACATGGTATTTTGTAATCATTTTAATGAGATTGAAATTGATCTTTATGTTAAGCGATCTCACAACTATTGGGGTACTATTAATGGAATCGCGTTAAAACCTTTTAAATCCTTCATGATTTTTCATATAATATTTACTGTCTAACTAGACATGATAATCATTCATCATGCGTATTCAAGTTTTTCATATATTGTCAAACTGATAGAAACCTCATTGCATCCACCTTAGGAGAATACATCTCCATTAAACTTACTAGTTTTTTTTTAAAAAAAATACATCTCCACACAATAGTGTCAAGACTTTTGTGAAAAATCTTTATATTTTAATGCACAAGCCGTACTTTATATTTTACGATTTTACTTATCGCACAATAATTCATTTGTAGCCCACTGACATTATATTTTGATATATGGATAAAATAAGTCAAAAACATCACTTTTTCAAGTGAAATAAAATATACTTGAATTGTATTTTCTTTGGCCAATCATTTATCTGTCAACTCTCGACAGATTTAATGTCAAGATCCTCATCACCATTTATAATTTTGAGCGCTATATTACATTAAAAATATCGTCAACGTTTTATTTGATATCGTTTCTGATACGACATAATTTGTCGAGCTCTCTTTATTTTATCATTTTCAGGTACCTGAATCTTTGGCAAAGTTTTATGAAGTGTTATGTCATAGTGCTCTTTCTAAAGCACCCACCTCATTATTATGAACATCTTGATCATTTGCTCTTTTTCTTCTTCAAGAAGTTTTATCTTTCGAATCGATTAATCTATCACGCTTCAGGTGTGTCATAAATTTATGTTCTTTAAAGACTTTTCATTAGAGCATTTATAACTGAATTATAACATAGGGTCAACGAATGTGTTTGACAATTGACTTAAATTATCTCTTCAATGAGGATCATACCAATGATAATTCATTATATATAACTTATTTTCCAATTGCTTAGCTCCCCCTAATATTAGAGAATCTAACATTCACCCAACCTTATTTGGGGAGTCATCTTTGTGCATTGCGTAATAGGGGAGTAATGAAATAATATACCACACATTTAAATTTCTAGATGAGAATTATTTGATTCCTGACCCTGAACCAACTGTGATAGGGGAATCTTGTTGACTTGATACGTATAAGTGTTGCTACACTTACAATAACACATCTCATACCAAATTTCTTTTGGGAGTTTTGTTCTCATAACCAATGGTTTAGTTATAATTGGAGGCATATAATTTATGCTTAAACAACTTGGATATAAACCAACATCATCAATATAATTTTATAATTTGAAATGTGCTCTTGATTTAACAATTCGAGCAAGCAATCTTTTGCAAAAATCAAATTGCAAGTTGATAATAAAGCACATGTGACCATAATATAGATGCATCTATAATAGTAAATGGTCCACATGACGGGTGAACGGATCCATATTCACCTTTTTATACATTTCAAAATTTTAGGAGATACAATCTCAACTTTTGCTAGTGCAATGATAATTTTATCATGAGAACAAACAACACAAGAGAATTCTTGAAGAATTTATATTTCTTCAATATATATATATAAAACCACATGAATTCTCATTTATTTTCATATCATAGTTGAACCGATATTTATTTAATAAACTTCTAATTTATTTTGCATGTGATTCCATCATCATGCCATATTTAGTTACCACAAACAACATGAAAACATGGGTAATATTTCAAGTAAATATTTATAACTCACTTTGATTATATGAAGATCTTAAATCTTTCCATATTTTATATTTACATTATAATTTTTTTTTTTGCTATTTCTTTGAAACTTAAAAAGTTTTTTTCGAGACTTACTACAATTTCAATATCATGATCAATTTTATTTCTTTGGGTAGTAGCACATTAGTTCACCAAAACTCACAATTAACACTGGATACTACCACATATTTCATAACATTATTTTTGTGGTTAACATCTCTTTCAAGGAGAAATTTATATCGTTATTGTCATGGTCAAAATCATTACAAGCAAAACTTGTTTCTTGATTTACTTTTGTCATTAGTATCTCCTCCCTTTTTATTTAATATCTGACAAAATAATTTTGACGTACATAGATATATAACTAATGACAAATTTTTGTGGCCAAGAATTATTTTCTTCTTTTGCTCTTTCGGTAGTTCATAATAAAACGTATCACAATATTTGTGATGTACTAAAAATACTTGACCAGTGACCATTTATACCAAAATGAAATTTCTTTATTTCTCTCTAATCTACCATAGGGGCGAGTTGTGGTATTTATTAAATCATACATGAGTATGTCCTTATTTATAGTTTTCATCATCTCTTGCACATTCACTTTCAAGAATGGTCCAGTTTTCATGATACTTATCACAAGACATATTCTCTTCAAGGAATTGACTATAATCATATATACATGCTTCATAGTGATTCTTTTCATTAGAAGTTCATTGCCATGCTTTGAAATTTATAATATTTATATGACATATCTCGACATCACCTTTGAAAGGTCAAGTGCACCTTCACGTTATATTTCTTTATTTTGATGGAGGATTTATAAAATCAAATTAGTTTGCACGGTATTCACGTGCCCAATACTTTTCATACCAAATTTGATGACAAAAATTTTCTCCACTCTTTGAAGGACCATTTTGAGAACTCAAAATGTTCTTTCTTTTATAAGTAACACAATGATGACTATGTTTTGTCCTTTGACACACTCATATTTATTTATACAATCACAATAGTGATTTTGCCATCTTTCAAATTTATCATGTACTGCTACCACATTCATTTTAGAGAATGGAGAAAAATTATGTGTTTGCTCATTCAAATTTATCGCGTGCCCAATAATTTTTCATCAAGAGCGCATTAGTTTGCTCATTCATCATTATATCAATAATATATTTCATTGGAATTTGAACCAAATGCTTTTTCTATCAGAAGGCTTGTTGGCCATATTTAGTGGGACTTGAACCCAAAATCTTATCATCATGGTGCATCGAGACTTTAAACGACGTCTTGCCCTTTTGGTGAGATGAAACTTGAATCCACCATCTTAACCTCAATCAATGACATTATATACAATCCAAAATAAAATTCACCCTTGAGCCTTTAAAATATCGTCACTTTGTTAGTAATAGCACAAATAAGTTTAGTCATAATAACACTTCAAAAGATCATATGTAATTATTATCATTGCTAAACAAAACAAAGTTGATCCTCATAGGTGGCTCCGAATACTAGTTTTCAACTTAAAAGTTTTATGAATAATTCACTTATTGAAAGATCAACAAATTAATTTTGGCATAATACATAAACATGACCTTAACTTGACGTCAGCTGACAACTATGACCTTTAACTTTGGATGTGCACAAGTAGGCGCTTAAACTTGTATAAAATTGAACAAATAGACACATCCGTCCTACATGACACCCTACATGGAAATTTTGTGTCCTACGTGGCGTCCTACATGTATTATGTCATGTAGGACACATGTGCCTACTTATTCAATTTTATACAAGTTTAAGTGTCTACTTGTGCATACTCAAAGTTGGAGGGCATAGTTGTCCGCTGAAGCCAAGTTAAGGGTCATGTTTATGTATTATGTCTATAATTTTCAACATTAACTTCATTTATTGCTAGTTAAGAAAATTTCTTTCTTCAATTGTAATTCGAAGATAAAGCAACTAGAGGTAAACACTAATCATCACAATAAATAAAATGATACCTCAGAATTCAAAAATTAAATAAAAACTTGATAAATGGACATAATAAAGTCTATATGTCAAATAGTCTCAACAACATGTAGGTTTTATGTTAGCATATATTTTATAGATTCCAGAAATTAACATACTCTTTTTGTAGATACATACAAATCAAAATTAATGTAATTATTATTATGAAGGAAGCTTACCATAAAGCAAAAATATACCATTGACTTACCATTGACAAATTTGTTAATTGCCAACCTAAATGACATATCATTGCCTCTTCAAGAATCCTTCGTGACAGAAAAATGCTTTTGATGATTCCAAAAGAAAATAAAATACTCCTCAAATATCAATTTGCTTACCTTTTTAAAGCAACTATAAAACAAGTTATGTTAGTACATATAACATATTATAATAATTCAAGAAGTAAATGATTAGCTAGTGAAAGATAAACAAGTGTAAAAATAATCAATGATGCCGATCAAAGTTAATGTAAGTCGGCATAAGAAATTTGAATACCTTTTTTTATTTTTTATTTTGATATGCATTCCTTAAATTAACTACATATATCTCATTTAAAAGTAACTATGTATTACTAGGTGATAACCACAACAAGGTATCAACCAAATTAAAAATTTATGTTATGCACGTTTAGTCTTCTAATGATTTCGGTGAGTTCAATTCTTCCAACAAGGTTATCAATTAAGTATGCACTAATTATACTTTCAATATTTAGCTAAAAAATCCATGATATATTAACGATAATTACATTAGACACATCAAATTTAGACTATCAAGTATTAGTAGACTTATACAACAAAATAGAATATACTCTATACTATTTATGTTTGGGCTAATACACTGTCGGATATGCTCGTAGATGAAGAGATGCGTGTTGATAACGTGTTATAAAATAAAGACAGAATACCAAAATCATATGAAGAGATCAAAGAAAAATAGACAGTAGAAATAAGAGTAGTAACTATTTTTGGGTGTATCTTTTCATTATCATTTCAATGCCCTTTTATAGGTAATATAACATGGAGTAGTCATATTGATAGATTTAAACAATATTTTGGTACAAGATTTGTGTACATTTGATTGTTGCAATGAATGAATTTTACGAACGGAATGACTTGCTCTAGATCCTTCTTTGTATCACTAGGAAGCAAAGATAGTGCTTCACAAACTAAATACCCATTTTGATGGATGCCTTTTTCTTAGAAGCAGATGTCACATTTTTGTAACATCCCAAAATATTTTAAGATAAGATTCGAGCCATTCTTTATTTGTGAATAAGATTTCACCGAGTGATTCTAAATTTTCTTAGATGTTAAGGTCACTAAAATTCTCTAGCATAAAGTTGAGTTGAAAACTTTCCTTCCAATTGAGTTTCAGAATGAGATTTTTCTTGGGTCAACTTCAAATGACCATATATCTTAGAATATAAAGAGTTACGTGGACTATAAGCTATCAAATTAAAGGTATTTGAATCTTCTTTCCAACGCCACCAAGTTTTCAATAATCCGAGTTTTGAGGAAAAATTTATGACCATTTTAGTAAGCTGATACAGTGCAGTGACGAATTAGCCGATAGGAAAACATTAAAAAGCATCGTTTTTGTCTTTTTACCTCTAAGAAAACCCTAAACGAATTTCTTTACTAATTAAAGACTCAAAACAATCAGATTTTCATCTCTTAATTCATCATTCTCTTCTCTCTCTAACCCTAAGGCAAAACCCTAAGGAAAATCAAGTAGAACACTCCATTCAAGATTCTTTCCATCTTTTTCAAGATTTTTCTTCAAGGTAAGTCTTTCTCCAAGAATTCCATTCTTTCCAACTAAAATTCCTCCATACAATTATGAATCACTAATGAAAATCATAATTCTTGGCTATAGAGATTTCAAGAAACTAATTCAAGAATCTCAAGAAAGGTTTTCTTGATTGTTCTCCTTCAAGCTAGGGTTTCAAGGCTTCTAATCAAGTTTTTCTTCAAGATTCTTCAAGAACCTTGTTCTTCCAGGTATGTAAGGCTATCATAGTGCTGTACTAGTTCGTCCTCATGCCCTACATTTACTTTCAAATCAGTAAAAGAGAAATCTAGAATTCTACCCCTAGATTTTAGTATTCATGAGATGAGTTGATTTTGAGTTCTTAAGTTCCTGATTCTTTTTGAAATTATATTCCTAATTATTGAATTGCTATATATTTTTGAGATATTTGATTTGATTTGTTCATGTCTATAATTCAACATGAACCCTATTTTGAGCTATAAATCTTGAGAAGCTTTTTAAAGCCAACACTTGAGTTTTAAACTGAGTTTTTGAGGAAGTAAAGATGAGTTTTGAGAAAGAGTTTATTTAAAACATGATTAGTAAGACAGTCGAGTATGCCATTAATGAAAATAGCAGTATAGTATCTAGATATGCCATCAATGTTTATGCAGTATGACTTTTCGAGTCATCAATGATCATATCACAATATGATTTTGATATATTTTGAGAAAGAGTTTTCAAATATGAATTGAGTAAGAGTATAAGGGAACTAAGTATTCCCAAAGGTATCAATTTTTACATTGAGAAAAGAAAAACTTTGATTTCTAAATAAGTTAATGAGTTCAGAGATATTTCTGAGCAGTTACCTCTTTTAAGAGGATAGTTTGAGCAATTATCTCAAACCAGAGGAAGAGTATGTTTTTAAACATTGAGCATGAGTATGTATTAGTGGGATTAATTTTGAGCACTGATATGAGGATGAGTTCAGACAACTTAAATTCTCATAAATCATGTATGTTAACATGGGTAAAGGATCATACTTTTTAGATGAATCCTTAGTACCTTCGGGCAGAGCGTAGTGGATCCACTTAGTTGAGATGTTCTACACCCTGGCAAGGTATAAGACAGTTCTGGCAGTGTGGGCGAGACGCTGCATCATCACGTATTAAGGATCATACTTTTTAGATGAATCCTTAGTACCTTCGGGCAGAGCGTAGTGGATCCACTTAGTTGAGATGTTCTACACCCTGGCAAGGTATAAGACAGTTCTGGCAGTGTGGGCGAGACGCTGCATCATCACGTATCTCATAGTGATGATTGTCGGTTAGAAAATCTCCCAATAGAGTTAAAGTGTATTTTTATATATCACTTATTATGTTGAGTTCAAAGATGAGAAAGTATTTTGTAAAGATTTAAATGATTTAACTCCTTTATTTCTTTACATTCAGCTTGAGTACATTGTTGTCTATTGCAGTCCTTTCTTTCAGTTATTTGTTATTAATTCAACTATATTATATACTCGTACATTCAATGTACTGATGATTCTACCTACATATTTTAATGATGCAGATACATGTTCTTAGGATCCTCAACAAGAGTATGTTGAGATCACTTCATCCGCTCGTCAACTTTGAGTGAGGTCTCCTTACTTTCGGAGGACTCCAGTTTTATGAGTTGTTAATATTAGTAGCATTTTGAGTAGTCGCAGGTCTTGTCCTGACACTCGTCTATATATAGTAGAAGCTTCATAGATAGACAGTTTTGGACAGTCTTTCAATTTCAGATATTTTATTTAAAACTTATGTTTCATACTCAGTATATTCAACGAACTTTTGAGATTCAATAAAATGTTTTTAAACGTTTCTTTCAGTTTGATGCTTATGCTCGAGTTATTCTTCCGCTTATAGTCAGCCAGGATGAGGGTTTTCTTGGGGACCAGTAATGGTTCTCAAGTGTCAGCCACGTCCAGGGTGTAGGCTCGGGTCGTGATAATTTTTATTGAGCTTTCTATTTTGTTTTTGTTTTTAATCTCTTTTATGAAGAGCGCAAAACATATATTTTAAAAAAGAATTGTTTACGTTGGAGAAATTACTATGTAACTGTTCCTTCATCTATTTTAAATTAGCAGTTATCCATTTTACAAACAACAACTTCGGGTCACGTCGGGTCAGATCGGTCCACTTGGGCGGCCCACGACCCAAAACTTATATCTCCCACTTCGCACACGGTGGACAAAACTCAAGCCAAAACCACATCAACTAGACACACAATTCATACGACAAATAGTTTATGCGACTTGTGAGCATCGAACTTACCTTTAAGGTTTTATAAGCCCCACATAGGAATGCAATCACATGTGGAAGGAATTCACTACTTATATGAGAATATTAGTACTCACAATACCCCAGACTTCATTCACTGCTTCACTAGTTATTTATTCCATCCCTCATCCTCTTAAAGAGGTTAAATCTAGTTCATGTTTAGTTTTATTCACACAATTACACTCAATACCAATATGGTTAGTGCAATAGCCGACTTGTGTATATAAGTTTATTATTCAATTAATTGTCTTTACTTTCTACTCGAATCTATCTATTCCTATTCAATTGCTTTCCTAGACATGCACTGCATTGAAAAATCATTCATGAATATTAGTAACATGCTAAAGTAGCAACATCGATTGAAACTTCAAGAAACAACAAAAGATCAAATGGTATTTCATTGAAAATTCATTTTAACTTTTTAGGGTCTCACACAATGAAGAAGCAAGGAACATTATTTCATTGACACATTGATCGCTTGACTCACGTGGTATGAAACACATTCTATGATGTTTGCACTTTATACTGGTGTATGCAACTCATTCTTTCAATTATAAAACATCGTATAGACCTTGGTCTAAACACCTCCAAGTGTTTAACCCTAGTTTCTCTCTTCACTGATCCTTAAACTCATTTTCTTAGAGAAAATCTTGTTTGGCTCACAAAACAAGTCATAATATGGTGGTGAAACTTATCTCTTCAGGTTCCTCAACGTAAGAGGCGATTGCTCGTGTGAGAGAGCTAATCTCATGACTTGTTCGACACACTTTATTTCTTATAAAATATCACATGCATATTATATTTGAATATAAATCCAATAGTATTATATAGAAGAGAATATTATAACTATTAAGTTATTTTACAATACTGGAATATCATCAAATGCTACACAAACCTAGAGTCTTCACATGTTTTTCAAACAAGTGTCTAGAGATGACCTTCTTAAAAGGGTCAATTATCAGTTCACGTGTAGGAATGTATTGTAAAGTTAATTCTCTACTTGCCACTACATTCTCACAAAGTTATATTTGATGTCAATATGTTTGGTCTTGCTGTGATACTTAGGATCTTTCGTGTCACGCCTCGAGCCCTACACCCTAGATGTGACTGGCACTCGAGGACCATAGCTGGCCCCAAGCGAACCCTTGGCCTGACACAACTCTCAGCAGAAGACTTACTCAAGTGAAATAGAATCACACAAACAACTCAACTCATAAATAAAGTAGTTAACTCAAAATACTCAAATGAACATAAGTGTTCAACTCACAGTCTTTAAAACATTAACAAGAGAAATGAAATAAAAACTCCTCAAATACTACTGTCTATCTATGAAGCCTCTAATACTCTGAGGGATGTCGAGACAAGACCCCCGATCATCCTAGAAAAACTGAAATAGATGAAAATAAAAAAAAGAGATCCTCCAGAAGCAAGGAGGCTCACCAAAGCTAACTCGAACTGCTATGATATCAACGAATCGCTTGCCTATATTTGTATCATGAAACGATGTAGCCCAAATGACATTAGTACATTGAATGTATTAGCATGTAAGGGGAAATACTAGACATGACATAAAAGCTTGAACTTGGAAAGAAGGAAACATACTAAACTCAACTCTACTTAACTCATGGATACTCAACTCAATGTCGTATAAAAACAACAATAAAGATGCAGTTTATATAAAGCATTTAAAACAATATATAACAACTCAATGTATGTAAAAATATAATAATAACTCAGTTTGTATGTAAAGATACAAAATAACTCAATTTGGGAGATTCTCTAACCGACAACCATCATTATGAGGTATATGATGATACAACGTCTCACCCACGGTGCTACAACTATCCTATACCTTGCTGGAGTATAAGACATCCTCAACTAAGTGGATCCACTAAGATATGCTTAAAAAGTAATAATGAATCATCTAAAAAGTATGACCCTTTCTACCCACATTGGCTACATGGTTTATGAGGACTTTGAGGTGTCTGAACTCGTTCCCATATCGGTGCTCAATACTACTCCCAAAATATACTCAGCTCATACGTTTAAAAACATTTTCTCATCCTCAAGCTTTGAGATTATTACTCAAAAGGTTCTCTTAAAAGAGATTATACTAAAAAACTCCTCATGAACTCATTTGGAAATCGATGTTTTCGCTCCTTTTAAATGTAAAAACATTTACTCTTGGGAATACTTAGTTCCATATATTAATTTTGAACCAAGTTTGTCATTCCCCGAGCCTACACACTGGACGTGGCCGACACTTGAGAACCATTGATGGTCTCAAGCAAACCCTTGGCCTGGCTCAACTCGCAGCGGAAGACTTACTCAAGTGAAATAGAATCACACAATCAACTTAACTCATAAATAAAGTAGTTAACTCAAAATACTCAAATGAACATAAGTGTTTAACTCGCAGTCTTTAAAACATTAAACAAAAGAAATGAAAGAAAGACTCCTCAAATACTACTGTCTATCTATGAAACCTCTAATACTCTGAGGGATGTTGGGACAAGACCCCCGATTATCCTAACAAAACTGAAATAGATGAAAATAAAAAAATGGATCCTCTGGAAGCAAGGAGGCTCACCAAAGCTAACTCGAACTGCTATGGTATCAACAAAACGCATGTTGATGACCCTGATCTCCTGTATGTGCATGATGAAATGATGCAACCAAATGGCATCAGTACATTGAATGTACAAGCGTGTAAGGGGAATTACTGAACATAACATAAAAGCTTGAACTTTTAAAGAAGGAAACATACTCACCTCAACTCTACTCAACTCAACCTCAACTCATGGATACTCAACTCAATGCAGCATAAAAACAACAATAAATATGCAGTTTATATAAATCATTTAAAATAATATATAACAACTCAATTTATCTAAAAATACAATAATAACTCACTTTGTATGTAAAGATACAAAATAACTCAATTTGGGAGATTCTCTAACAGACAACCATCACTATGAGCTATGTGATGATACATTGTCTTGCCCACGCTACCTGAACTTTCCTATACCTTTTCGGAGTATAAGACATCCTCAACTAAGTGGATCCACTAAGCTATGCTTAAAAAGCAATAAGGAATCATCTAAAAAGTATGACCCGTTCTACCCACGTTGGCTATATGGTTTATGAGGATTTTGAGTTCTATGAACTCATCCCCATATCGGTGCTCAATACTACTCCTAAAAATATACTCAACTCATACATTAAAAAAAATTTCCTCATCCTCAAGCTTTGAGATTATTACTCAAAAGGTTCTCTTAAAAGAGATTATACACAAAAACTCCTCATGAACTCATTTTGAAATCGATGTTTCCACTCATTTTAAATGTAAAAAAATTACTCTTGAGAATACTTATTTCCCATATATTCATTTTGAACCAAGTTTGTAACGCCCCGATCCTATACCTTAGACGTGGCCGCCATCCCAGAACCATTGTTGGCCTCAAGCGAACCCTTGGCCTGGCTCAACTCTCAGCAGAAGATTTACTCAGGTGAAATAGAATTACACAAACAACTCAACTCATAAATAAAGTAGTTAACTCAAAATACTCAAATGAACATAAGTGTTCAACTCACCATCTTTAAAACATTAATAAGAGAAATGAAAGAAAGACTCCTCAAATACTACTGTCTATCTATGAAGCCTATAATACTATGAGGGATGTCAGGACAAGACCCCCAATCATCCTAACAAAACTGAAATAGATGAAAATTAAAAAAAGAATCCTCCGGAAGCAAGAAAGCTCACTAAAGCTAACTCGAACTGCTATGTTATCAACGAAACGCCTGTTGATGACCCTGATCTCCAGTATCTGCATCATGAAACGATGCATGCCAAATGGCATCATCATATTGAATGTACGAACATGTAAGGGGAAATACCGAACATTATATAAAAGCTTGAACTTGGAAAGAAGGAAACATACTCACCTCAACTCATGGATACTAAACTCAATGTAGTATCAAAACAACAATAAAGATGAAATTTATATAAAGGATTTAAAACAATATGTAACAACTTAATGTATTTAAAAATACAATAATAACTCAGTTTGTATGTAAAAATACAAAATAACTCAATTTGGGAGATTCTCTAATCGACAACCATCACTATGAGCTATGTGATGATTCAACGTCTCGCCCACGTTGCCAGAATTGTCCTATACCTTGCCGTAGTATAAGACATGCTCAACTAAGTGGATCCACTAAGCTATGATTAAAAGGCAATAAGGAATCATCTAAAAAGTATGACCCTTTCTACCCGCGTTGGCTACATGGTTTATGAGGACGTTGAGTTATATGAACTCGTCCCCATATCGGTGCTCAATACTACTCCCAAAAATATTCTCAGCTCATATGCTTAAAAAAATTTACTCATCCTCAAGCTTTGAGATTATTACTTAAAAGGTTCTCTTAAAAGAGATTATACTAAGAAACTCCTCATGAACTCATTTGGAAATCGATGTTTCCGCTCCTTTTAAATGTAAAACATTTACTCTTGGGAATACTTATTTCCCATATACACATTTTGAAAAATAAAACTCAACTTTCCTCATCCTCAAACTCAAGTACTCAAGTCTTAAAACAAATTTTAAAAAAATATTGTAAGAGACTTCTCAAAATGACTCGAAAGAACTCTCAAGACTTTGCCCTTAAATATACCTTGAATTTGAATTATGAATTCAAGGGTTATGATTCATGTTATGAAGGATTTCTCAATTTTTAGATGTAGTTTAGAGTAGTTAGAATCATAAAAGAGTAAAGTTACACCTTAAAAGAACTCAGACGGGTCAAACGATGGAAAACACGATGGGGCAGGTGACCCTGGCCAGCCCTCAAACTTCTCAGGGTCACTTTTGGCGCATTGCTGAAGTGGCGCGCCGGCCCCTGCCTGAAAAACACGACGAATTTTGTTCTCTCGTTTTCTGACCCTAATTCGCCTAGAATCAAATGGTTTCTTCCCAACCCTCTTATATTCATTTATTCAACTTATTTACATGAAAATCTGCTCGAAAACCCTCAAGAATAATTCTTATTAACAAGGTCCTCGCCTCAAGAACTCAACCAAACATCAAAATTCAAGAACGAAGAACAACACCTCAAGAATTTCATCAAGAACCTCAATATACTCAATCACATGGATGAATTCGATAATATAAGTCATGATTGGCATGTGGGTGAACGAACCCATCACTATGAAAGCTTACATACCTTAATTTGGCGTAATTCCTCGACAAATCTCACGAATCTTGACGAACGCCTTGAACCTCTTCTCTTTTCTCTTCTTGAACTCCTCTCAACACCCTAAGCGTATTTAGGATTGTGAAAACTGACCCAAATCAGTTTAGACCCCTAAAATATTACTAAACATGTTTTAAGCTGATGGGTTAAGGAAATGAAAAAAATACCCCTCATTAATCCGGGTAACTTTCCTTAACTGGAGATACTGACTTCAAACGGGCATATCTCCCTCACTCTAACTCGAAATTTGACAAACTCGGTGGAGGTGGAAAGAGAATTCAAATACCTTTTATTTTATATATTATGGGCCACCTAAATCATCCTGTACTGAAAGTTTTGGCCATTTGAAGTTGACAAAACTTACAACTTAAGCATAAGTTAAAAAATTCTAAATTTGGCTCTTTCCAAATTAGTTCTTTCTAAATTTAGCTCTTTCTAAGGCGGGATGTTACATTTCGTGTATGTGATAGCCGCTTGGCTATCATAATATAGATACATGGGATCCTTAGAGTTCTTTACAATACTCAAATGCTTAAAAAATCTCTTTAACTTAACAACTTCTTGTACTGCATATGCACAAGCCACAAATTCAGATTCCATAGTTGAAAGAGCTGTGCAACTTTGCTTTTTGCTTTTTCAGGAAATAGCACCACCAAGTAGTTAGTGTAACACCCCAGAAATTTTTTGAACTAAGACTCGAACCCTTCTTTGTAGTGAGTGAGATTTTTGCAAGGAATTTAAAATTTCTTGAGTGTTAAGGTCACTAGACGTAGCACCTTGAGTTTCAAAAAGAATTAAATTTGAAATTTTGCAAGTTAAGCTAAGTATGAGTTTTGGGTCGACTTCAAATGACCATAACTTCTAGCTCAAGATAAGTTAGGTATGATACTAGATACCGTAGGGAAGATCTTTGAATTATCTTTCCAACGCCACCAAGCTTTCTCAATTTTGATATCGTATGAGGGAGATATGTCCATTCGATGTTGCCGTGTCTAGATAAGGAAAGTCAAAACCGGATTTTAGAGGGGTATTTTGGTCTTTTCCTTTACCCAATTCAGATTTAACTTGTTTTTAGTAATATTTTAGGGGTCTAATATGATTAGTTTCAGTTTTATAATCCTAGTTTATGCCTAGGGTTTTAATTGAGAGTTCAAGAAGAGAAAAGAAGAGGAGAAAAGAGAAAGGTTCGAAGCATTCGTCGAAATTCTTGAGAGTTGTTGCGGATTGTTGCCATGGGGTTGATCCCTAAGAGGTATGTAAGCTTACATAGTGTTGGATTAGTTCACCCACACACCAAACATGTTATTTTCAGCGTAATTTCATTCTCAAAAGTTGAAGGATTTAAGTTCTTGATAGGTGTTCTTGAAGTTCATTCTAAAATTTTGTTTTGTTGGGGTTTTGATGATTTCTTGAGATGAAAAGTGATTGTTTTGAGTGGATTAGTGTGTACTTAGGTTGGGTTATTGAATCTAAGGAAAACTTGAGAAAGAAATCGATTAAAAGTGATTTTGGATCAGAAAACGAGAGGCAAAATTCGTCGAACTTGGCCTGGGGAAAGGCTGGGGCGGCGTGCCCCAGGTGCGCCCAAGGGGCTGGGATGGCGCCCCTGCAGTGCGCCCATATGCAGTCTCTGAAGTTAGGGGCTGGTGCCCCACGCCCGGAACGCGCCAGGGTCGCCTGCCCCCACTCTTTTTCCGCCGGTTGTCCCATTTGCGTCCTTTTTAAGTGTATTTTCACTCCCTTTGATTCTAATCACTCTAAACTACTTATAAATACTTAGAAATCATTCATAACATGAATCCTAACCTTGAATTAATAATTCAATTTTTTTAGAAAAGTTAAGAGTTCAGTCTTGAGTGTTTTTTCGATCATTTTGAGACAGTCCCTTTGAGTCCTTCTGAGGAGTCTTCTACAATTTCTAATAACTTGTTTCAAAACTCAAGTAAGTGAGAATGAGAGTGAGGATAATGTATTCATGAGTCTACACTATCACCTAGATTATTCATATCATGAACCATAACTCTTGAATTCATAATTCACATTCAAGAAGAGAGTTAAAAGTAGAGTTCAAGAAAGCCTTTGAGTTCAATTGTGAATCCTTTGAGATCAATTGTCGATTTGAACTAAGTTTTGAGGAAGTAAGTCACAGAATGAGAAGAGTTGTATTCACGAGTTCCATATTATTATGTAGACCCTCGAGTCGAGTTGTTCATGCCCATAACTTACGCATGAACTCCATTAGTTTAGTATCTTTGAAAGAAGTAGTATCTTCAAGTTCTAAGTCTTGAGTATCGAGTTCCTAACCCTTCTGAGATTATAATCCTAATCATGGGATTATTACCTATTACCCATGAAGTCCATGAGTTGAGTTGTTCATGCCCATAATTCCGCATGAACATTATAAGTCGAACAGTCTTGAGATAAGAAGTATCTTTTGAGTCATTGAGTTGAGTTGTTCATGCTCATAATTTCGCATGAACCCTCTGAGTTGAGCATTCTTGAAATGAGTAGTATCATTGAAGTTCTTGAGTTCTAAATATTGAGTTCTATCTATGGTTATTGAAAACCTTGCATAGAGTCGTTCATGTCCATCATTCGGCATGAACCATATTTTAAGAAGTCTTTTACAAATGTTTTAACTTTGTTTTAAGACTTAAGCTTTGAGTTCAGTAAAGAGTAAAGTTGAAGTTCATTTCTTCAAAAGTATATGGGGACTATGTATTCCCAAAAGAGTTTTAAAAATGTTTTTCACATTTAAATAAGAACGGAAACTGAGATTTCAAAGATAGCCTTTGAGCTAAGTTTTTGAGCACTAATATCAAATCACTGAAGAAGTTGTTTTTAAAACATATGAGCTAAGTATATTTTTGGGAGTAGTATTGAGCACCGATATGGGGATGCGAGTTCATATTAACTCAAGTCTCCATAAACCATGTAGCCATCATGGGTAGAAAAGGGTCATACTTTTTAGATGAACGGATCCACTTAGTAGTTCAGGCCCTATACCCCAACAAGGTATAGGATGGCCCGGGCAACGTGGGGTTGATAACACTGTATCATCACTATAGCTATTAAGTGATGGTTGTCGGTTAGAGAAACTCCCATAGAAGTAATTGCATGGTTCCACAAGGGGTTTTGCTTATTATGAATGGGAGTATGGGACTTCATTCATGCATTTCACAAGTAGACTTTGAGAGGGAGCATGGTATGTCTTTTATGATATTATGATTATGAGTTGACATCATGTTTTAAACATTTTTCCTTTTTCTTTATATTGCACTTGTTTTAAATTGCTTTATATTGAAATGAGCTCAGTTATATCGAGTTGAGTATCCAGAGTTTAGTACACAGAGTCGAATATCATATCTTTGAGTTGAGTATCTTATCTCTGAGTTGAGTATCTTATCGTTGAGTATTTATGAGTTGAGCAAGTTTGAATAGTTTTGAGTATCCTTGAGAATTCCTTGAGTTGAGTAAGTTTGAGAAGAGGTAAGTATGTTTCTTTTTATCAAGTTTCAAGCTTATGTTTATGTTTTAGAATTCCCCTTACATGCTCGTACATTCCACGTACTGAGCCATTTGGCCTGTATCTTTTCATGATGCAGACACAGGTATTCAGGATCATCAACAGGAGCTTCGTTGATACATCCGGGAGTTCGAGTTAGCTATGGTGAGCCTTCTTGTTTCCGGAGGATTTCATTTACTTTTCAGTTTAGTCAGGATGTTGTGGGTCTTGTTCCGACTTCCATCTTTATCAGTTAGAGGCTTCATATATAGTCAGTGTAGTTGAGAGGCCTGTATTATTCATTTATTTTATTAAATGTTTTAAAGACTTAAGTTGCCTATTTTATGGCGAGTTGAATATTATTTTTATATTTAGAGTTTTTCATTTGAGTTAAAGTTTTGTATTTCAGTTTCATAAATTTTATTAAGTTTTTAAGCTTTGTATGCTTGAGTTAGTCTTCCGCTTGTAGTCAGCCAGGATGAGGGTTCGCTTGAGAACCAGACTATATATTGAGTGTTAAGTCATTTCCTCGTAGTCTATTCCAACTTCTTCAGTAAAACCTTT
The DNA here is from genome assembly GCF_000226075.1 of Solanum tuberosum. Lineage (NCBI taxonomy): Eukaryota > Viridiplantae > Streptophyta > Magnoliopsida > Solanales > Solanaceae > Solanum > Solanum tuberosum. The sequence goes on from NW_006239035.1 coordinate 1,382,760, forward strand.
TGCCACAAATTGTGCTTTGTGTTTTTCTATTGACCCATCCGATTTACATTGAACTTTTAGATTCCATTATTCCCAATAGCTTTATATTCCTTAGGAAGGTAAACTAGATCCCAAACTTTGTTAGTTTTCATGCACTCTAATTCTTCTTTCATCGCTTTTAACCATTCATCCCTTTTAGGGCTTGATAAGGCATCGGTTACAAAATTAGGTTCATCCAATTCTGTAAGAGATACCAAAAAAACATAATTCTCACTCTCATAAGATCATTTAGGTACACCTTGTACTCTTACGTATTTGAAGTTCAAATTCCTCAATAGGATTTTGGGATTCATAACTCCCACTTAGACCAAATATCATTTCTTGATCCATTGAATTATCAAGTATGTCTGAAGAAATTATATGATCTTCTAAATTCAATATCTCGTATAGAGGCTCACCTTCATCAATTTCATCCTTTTTGGGAAAATCATTTTCTAAAAATCTGACATCTCGTGATACAATTTCAATAATACTTCCATCCTCCAATTCCTCAATGAACATATATCTTTTGGAGTGTTCTGAGTATTTTATAAAGATACATTTCTTTCCTTTCGGACTTAGTTTACCAAACTCACCAAGACGATCTTTGATATATGCAGCACAACCTAAGGTCGTAGATCATTTAGGTTTATTTTATGACCATCTCAAAGTTCATAAGGAGTCGAAGATACTAATTTAAAAGGCCTTATTCAATATATAAGATACAGTCAATAATGCATCTCCCAGAAAGAGATAGATAAATTTGTCTATGCCATTATTGACCTAGTCATGTCCAATAATGTTCTATTCCTTTTTCAGCTACACCATTTTGTTGAGGTGTATAAGAAGTAGTTAACTGTTTGATAATACCTTTTTCAGTACATAATTATTCAAATTATTTTGACAAATATTCACGACCTCGATCGGTTGTTAAAGCCTTTATGCTTTTATCTAATTGATTTTCAACTTCATTCATATATCTTTTAAAGAACTCAAGTGCTTCAGATTTATGAGAAATCAAATAGACATAACAAATTGCGTGAAATCATCAATACATGTAATTAAGTATGTAGCACATGACCTTGCCCTCACATTCATTGGCCTAAAAACATCAGAATGAATTAATTGAAGTGGGAACTCAACTCTTTTAGCCTTCCCAAATGGTTTATGTGTAATCTTTCCAGCAAGATAATTTTCACAAGTTAGCATATCAATTTTGGTGAAAGAACCTAAATTCCCTTCTTTTGCCAACCTATTCATTCGATCTTACCTTATATGACCTAATCTTGCATTCCATGTAATAACATCAATATCATTGTTACTGAATAACATGTCAATACACAACGATCAACATAATAGCCCCAAGTCAAAAGATAACAATCTAAAACGATCATAACGAAGTCTAAAACCATATTAAAAAAATTAGCTAGAGCTATTCTAACACTATTACGACTAAAAAACAAATCAAAACAAACGTCTAAAAGAACAAACACAAAAACTAAGTTTTGTCGAATCTCTGGAGCATATAGGACGTCATGCAACATCAAGGAACGACCATCACACAAGTCCACTTTGCAGCTGCCTTTCCCTTTGACTTCTAGTTTGACATTATTTTCTATGTAGATCCACCTTGATTTAGATGGAACTCGACAAAGCTCCACAAACGCTTCCTGATCTTGACTCATGTGGTCGATGGATCCTGAGTCTACAATTTACATATGATAAGATTCAGTTAGTAAAGAAGTGTTGAAAACATATGTAGCACTTACAGATGCATTTAGAAATACTACATTTTTTGGCTTAGTACATTCACGAGTAAAATGCCCCAGCACTTGACAATTGTAGCACTTCATTCTGCTCTTGTCCCTCTTTTTGAAAAATCATTTTCCTTTCTTGGAATTTGACTTACTTTCCTTAGAGGGTCCTTCTCCACTTTCTGTGTCTTTCTCATTTCTTTTCCAATTTTTCTTGCACTTGAATCTTGAATGATTTTGTACCCCTTGACTCTGTCACAAAGGTATTGGAAGCAACTTTAGTAGCACCAAGACACTCATCTTCAAGCTTAACATGGTGGGTAATATTAGAAAAAGTTTTGATGCATCATTATGGGTCAAGTTAACCTTCAAATGTTTCCAATTATTGCGAAGAAACTGAATCACTACTTAAACTTATTGCTCATCTGAAAGAACATTAACAATACTCTTGAGTTGAGCTATCATGTTTGACATTATCCTAAGGTGTTGTTTGATATTTAGATCATGACGCTTCTTGTAAGTGTCAAATTTGATATTCAACTGTCGGAGGCGGGTTACAGACGTACCCCCATACGTTCCTCGCAGATATGCCCACATAGTATGAGCAGTAGAAAATTCCTCACATCCATGTATGAGGTCATCAACCATAGAACTAACTATTATTCCATGTGCAGTGGAATTGACTTTTTGTCCATGCTTTGTAAGCTATAATATCCCTTATGTGTTGTGCAAAGTTGCCCTATTCTGGTTGATTCAAAACTTGATTTATACCTTCTAGAGCATTTTTCTTTTCTAGTACATATAATATTTTACGACTCCAAATGTCGAAATTGTCACTGTTGAATTTTTCAGCAATAATATTTTTTGATGCGATGTCTGTTACGAGATATAATAAGGAAAAAATGTCTAATCAAGTATTCATGTGACATACACATTCAAGCAAATCAATTCTCATAAAGGTTTCATATTTAATGTAAAATCGAAAAGACACATAAGCATCCAATCATCATCTACGAACAAAATATTTAACCAAAATTTGAAACTAATTTCTTGATGTATACACTAATATATATTGAAGACTTTAATAACAAGTATTTTTTAAGTATAATAACTTAAGTTAAGGAAAAACAAACTACATAATTCATATATTGTAAAGCAAATAAGCAATAATAAATTACTAGAATTTTTAAAGACTAGTGTAACGACCTATTTCTGTCATTATAAAAAAAGCCAACGGGGAAAAATTTTGGGCCGAAAAACTTTTTCGTAGTAACTTGAAATTTTCTAGCCTAGTCCAGATTTGGATGAAATCGGAGTCATGTGAGCCTAGGAAAATCTGGTAATGATTGGGTGATTTAACAAGGAATTTGATTTCATGAGTGGATAGCTAAGACGTTAAGGAACCCATACGACTTTACAGAATCGAATTCGGGTGAGTAGAACTCCCAAAACTGATCTTAGCGTGAATGGATAATTTCTGAGTGTCATGGGATGAAGGTGTGTTGTGAAATGGGGGTTTGAGACTCTAATTACGACGTTCTGTTTCTGCGCAAGCCGCCAGGGTAAAATTTATCCCACCAGGGCGGGCCGCCATAACGGGCCAGTCACAAATTAAGTCGGAAATAAACCCCAAAAAGCCATTATTCTACAATTTTTGTTTTAGAGATCTAAGAGACGACCCCAGGCGATTCTTGACAGTTTTTCACCATTCTTGAGGCTAAATGTAAGGTTTTTACTCCCCGAATCTATTTTTTGATCCAAAGAATGTAAACTCATGGGTAATTATCGATGGGGGAGGGTTTTTGATCTGGAAATTATAGTGGAAAAAGCCCTAATCTAGATATGGGGATCAAGGGTTGACCTAGGGTTGGTATTATTGATTATGATCTGGGTAATTAGGTCTTGTTTATTGATCCTCACGTTATATTGATTGTTTGTAGACCAAGAACAAAGCGGAAAGAATCTGGAAAGGGAAGAATCAAGTTTCTTAGGTGATTCAAGCTTTGTTTGAGGTAGGTGATGGTTGTGATTTTCATGTTGGTGTGATGTATGTTAGTAATTACTTCATTATAATGCATGTATGTATGGGAATGTTACATTATTGATCACACTAATAGTAAATGAGGATGATTGAATAATTGTATGCCATGAATCATGACTTGATTGTATGATTATGAGAATGTACATTGCGATTGTGATTGTGGCTTGTTGAATGGATCAGGTGTTACGTTCCAACACACTAACTTGGATTGGGTGCCACGTTCTAGCGCATATATGGGATCAGGTGTCATGTCCGACACACTAACTTAAATCGAGTATCACGTACTAGCACACTAACAGTTTGGGTATGGGTTCCATGAGAGGACCATTGACTTGACATGACTGTATATCTTGAGATTTGTGAAATTGTACATTGTCCTAAGTGATAATGGATATTGTATATGTTCGGTGTATTCATGTTTATTATTGTTATAATGACTTATATATGTTCACCTATTGAGATAGTCGTGTGATCCTACTAGTACACTGTGATTGTGTACTGATACTGCCCTTGCTCTTTCTTTGTTGAGTACAGGGCATCTTCATGCGACTGATCTCGTCTAGAAGATCAGTGATCAATCGAATTCAAGCATGAGCCAGTTCTTCCAGGCTGCCATGAGTCCTCTTTTTGTTTATGTCCACATCTTCGAACTTAGACTAGTTCTTTAGATTTTCTTATGTTTAATTGGGTTGTGCCCATTTCCTTTAAACTTATGATCCTTGTTAGAGTTTTGATATATTGACTTTCAGGTTCTAGATGTTATTTCCGCAATCGTTTGATTAGACTTTTGGAGTTTATGGGAACTCTATTTTTCCTTTAGCATTTAAACCTGCTTCCGTATCTTTAAATGCCTTAGTTTTTGGTTGAGTTGTTCAGTTTGGGTTGTAGTAATGGTTCTCCCACCGAAGAGTTAGTATGGTGTCAATCACGACGGTCTGGGCCGTGACGACTAGAATCCTTTCACAAATCTTCAGGGCAATAAATATACACCCTAAAAGGCTGAGTGGACCAAATATCATGATAAACTTCAGTCAATATACTACCCCAAGGTTCATGTAGAGCGTCTGTTAAATAAGCTAACGCTCTCCAATATCAAATTTCCTTATAATCAACCAGTTCAGTCCATTTTATTTTTAAAATGTGAATAAAATCATGTGCTGAAATATTAGGGGACATCTTCAAAGACTTAAACTCTTTAAATTTCTTCTCTCTTTTCCTTCGAATTGCCCTTTGATTCGTTAACAAATTTTGTGGCACCTTTGGGACACCAATTCATATAATTTCACGCCCTAGGAAACATGTCCTACGACGATTTGCTCTTCTACCTCTTTCCTTTGCTCGACTTTGAGAACTCTCACTTGGAGTAATTTGAGCATGTTCTTATTTATCCATATCTGAAATGGGAACAAAAAAAAAATGGTTAATACCATTTAATACGACAACGTATGTCACAAATTTCTCGTAGAAGACAAGGAACTGTTTAAGGAACATAAGGACTAAACGATTTCTTTCAAGGCCAAATAAATTATTTATATAAACCATACTGTATATACTCAAATATCAGCATATTACTGTTAAAAATAAATAAATATTAAAGTCCAAAACTCAAAAAAAAAAATTGACCATATTAAAAATAATACCTTTATTTCTATAATTTTCACATGTCTTTAAAATGAAAAATAGTACTCTTTTAATTTCTTTAAAGAATGGAAGACCATCACATGCTAGTACTACTGTTCAATTTCCTTAAAAAATGGATGTCATATCATTGTATTCCACTTTTTCCTTAAAAGTGACAAATAATATAAGCACATGATAACTTACAGTACTACATAAAAAAATAAATTCTTTTCCCTTTTTTTATTACTCTTCCAATGTTTTCCAACAAAATAAAATTTTTTAAAAAAAGAGTTCAGTATAAGAAAAAACCTTTACACATTTTTTCAAGGAAGTTTTTTTTCTTCTTATAATTAAGAAGTGAACTAAAAAAACCTATATTCACTTGGGCAAACATTTGTATATGTTATTTCATGAAAGGAATTAATGAGAAAATACATATTTCTTTTATAAAAAGAAACAAAATCACGTTCATAAAAAAAATTCCTTCCCACTAAAGAAAACAAAATTTCATCCTTCTTTAATAAAGAAAAGTAGTATACATAGGATTAGTACTTCATTTTTAAAGACAAAATTCTTCTCCTTTAATAAAGTATAATAGTACACATAAGACAAGTACTACATTTTCGTTAAAAAATGAACAAACAAAAACGTATAAATCAATAACAGAATCTACTTCTTCTCTCCATTAACTTATCCTTTCAAAAAAATGTACATGACCTCGCTTATTCCATTCATTTTCCCCTTTTATTCTTTAAAAATAATAATATATATTTCATGAATAAGTTATTTCCACATATTTGATTCAAAACAAATAATAAGGAAAAACAAAAGGATGAACACAGTTCTGATATATTGCATAAAGGAATCGGCGATTTTTTTTCTTTGAATGCGAAACACAACAGATTTCAGATTTATTGATAGTTTCGAACAAAAAATAACGCGAAACAGAAACAATCTAACCATGCTCTGATACCATTGATAGATTTAAACAATATTTTGATACAAGAATTATTGCGGTCAGGGTCAAATTTATGTATTAAAACTGGGTCACCGGAACCCGTGGTCATCCGACTAAACTCGATATATTATTTGTAATTATTAAAGAATCTATTAAATACAAGCTTGTGGAACCATTCTCAAAATGGGTAGATGATTTATTGGTTTGAAGGCTTGTTTTCAACACTAAGGTCCCAAGTTCGATCCTAGCTAGCAACAATTTGCTTCAATTTGTTTTTTTATTAAATAAAAACACAATTTTTTTTCTTTTCAAAAAGCTAAATTCTAAAAGCTATAAAGTCAAAAGACTTCAAAAGGTTTTCTTCCCACCCACTTTTCAAGTTCCAACAATATGTTTTCTTCTCTCTTCAAAATTGTCTTTTATTTTTCACCCAAACAAGCTCCAAGTCTCCAACTTCAAGTCAAGAATCTAGAAAAATCATTATTGTCAAAGTTTAAGGTAAAATTCTTTTTAGTTCATGATTCTCTTTTTAATAAACAAACTAACAAAATAATTAAAAATTAAATACATGACTTTAAATTTAGGGTTTCCATAAAAAGAAAATTCTTGTCGTTACTTATAATAGGAAATCATCAAGAGCTAATGAATTGGTTATCTCAAACTTACATATTTTGTGGATGTAACTTGTAAGGAATGCGTTTTTATATTATATTATTAATTTTGAAGGGTGTGATTCCCTTATTTTTTTAATGTGAAAGGGGAGTGATTTCTCTTCTTTATTATGAATATGTGATTCTGAATGCAAAAGAGGTACAAGTCTTCTTTTTATTTTGAATGTGTGATTTTCTTATTGTTAAATATGAAAGTGGTGTTATTTCTCTATTTTAGTTAGATTTGTAAGGATTGTGATTCCTCTATTTTATTTGAACTTTCAAGGGTGTGATTCCCTTATTTTTTTTATTGTGAAAGGTATGCGATTCTCTTATTTTATTTTAAATTTACTAGTTAAATTTGTGACTAAGTTGAATAGTTATTTGAATTTGTAGGAACATTTATCCTTGAATATCTAAATGGATAAATTATTGATTAACCAACCACATTCTAGTAGGTCCATCTGTTAGTTCACATGTAGCTCCATAAGCTCAAAGAGAGACAATTACACCTTCTTCTTCAAATGTTGATTGTATTCTTGGGGTTGGATCTCTTAAACGGGATCCCGAAGAAAGAAAACCCCTCTTTGATTATGACTCCAATATTTCAGATGTATTGAAGAGATATCATATTTTAATGGGGCCTTATCAACCAAAACTCCGTGTATATCCTTATATCCTAAAACAACATTTGGGTCTAGGAATCGACAATTTAATCCTGAGTGGTTTAATGTTCCAAATTCTGCTTGGTTGGAATATAGCATAAATTATGATGCTATATTTTGTTTGTGTTGCTATCTCTTCAAAAATAAATTTGAAAGTCATGGCAATGCGGAAAAATCATTTACACAAGATGGTTTTAGAAATTGGAACCATGGTCCGAAAAAAATTCGATTGCATGTTGGTGAGGTGAATAGTATTCATAACAAATGTTTGAATAGGATGCTTGATTTTGCGAATCAACGTCAATCAATTCAATCTTCTCTTCACAAGCAAAGTGAAAAAATAAAAGTGATTATCGAATTCGTTTAAATGCCTCAATCGATGTGGTAAGTTTCTCCTAAGAAACGGATTACCATTTTGTGGTCATCTGATTACAAAGGTATTTTTCTTGAACTTTTGAAATTTCATGAGTTTAATCGTCCGGATGTGGAAAATGATATATTACAACATGCTCCAAAAAATGATATGATGATATGTTCGACAATTCAAAAAGAGATTGTGGATGTTTGTACTAAAGAAACAATTAAATCTATCATCAAAGACTTGGATGGTGATTATTTTGGAATACTAGTTGATGAGTCAAAGGACATTTCACATAAAAGAGCAAATGAGACTAGTTTTACGATATGTTAACAAAAATGGAGAGTTGACAGAAAGCTTTTTGGGTATTGTTCATGTGAGTGATACATCCGCAAGATCATTGCAAAGATCAATTTACTCTTTATTTTTGGATCTCTCATTATGCCTATCAAGACTCCGTGGACAAAGTTATGATGGAGCTAGTAATATGCAAGGAGAAAAAAATGGCCTAAAGTCTTTGAATTTGCAAGATGCTCCACCTACATATTATATTCATTATTTTGCTCACCAATTGCAGTTGACAATTGTGGCTCTTTCTAAAAAGCATCCGGATGTGAAAATTTTCTTTTATGTTGTAAATTCGTTGTAAATGATCCTCTTTTTATTTCTCTTTAAAGCAATATTGAATATGTCACTTCATAGAGTTTTCACACAATTAAATAGCTTAATTATTTTTTAGAATGATGTCATCAAGAAATACATTAAACTATTTATTTCATTAGTTTAAGTCACAATCTTTAATAGAGAAGAGTTCATTTTATTAAAATACCCTAAGAGAGAAGAGAAAATACATCATAAGATGACTGCAAATTAAAGGACAACAACCGACCCATAAAAGACTTAAATATCGAAACAAATGGACTTAACCGACAAACCAAAATTAAATAAAAGAAGATTTGATAAACTCTTCTCCAATGATTCAATGACCTAGCCTTCACATCATCTTTTAGCCGCAACAACGTTCTTCACTTTTTGAATTAGAGACCTATCAATTTTGTGAGAATTTTTAGAGGAATCATAAAAAAATTGTTTGCCATTTGGGGAATAAGCAAGAATGACAACCTGATCTCCTGTTATCAATGATTGTTCACGTGATTTCTTGACAAGATTTGCCATTTCCGTTTTGAAAGTTGCCTCTGTCATCATTGTTTCAGTATCTTGTCGACGTATAATTTTATTTTTTGTCCTTAAAAAAACTTTTGAAAAAAAAGCTGATTTAACTGAATAAGCTTGAAAAACATTGAGAAGAAAGTCACGTAATTTATAGGCGATAATTAATTTTTTTTACTTCGTGGTTAAGTTAAGTCTATAAATGAATTGTACATTATGTAGTTTTTGAAGAGATTTACGTTCCTTAAAATATATTTTGACTCCAATTTTGATGGTACATGAGTTACTTTTTTTTCCATTCAAGTATTTCAAGAGATTTACAATCCTTAAAATATATTTTGACTCCAATTTTGACTGTACATGAGTTACATTTTTTCCATTCAAGTGTCTCAAGAGATTTAGAGGGTGTTTGGATTGACTTAAAAGTTGATCAAACCTACTTTAAGTCAATTTTTGACTTCTGAAAGTGTTTGAAAAATATAAAAAAATAACTTAAAATAAGCTAGGAAGTGTTTGGTAAGGTAAAAAATGACTTAAAATAAGTCAAAAACTAAAAGTAGGTCTCCCCCTACTTTTTATTTTTTTGACTTAAAAATCATTCAAGTTTAACTTTTTATTTTTTACTTATAAGCTACTTTTTAAGCCAATTCAAATGAACTCTTACAATCCTTAAAATACATATTGACTCCAATTTTGACGGTACATGAGTTACATAAGTGTTTCAAGAGATTTACAATTCTTAAAATACATTTTAACTTCAATTTTGATGGTACATGAGTTGCATTTTTTCCATTCAAGTGTTTCAAGAGATTTACGATCCTTAAACTATATTTTGTTTCTTATATATGAATGTACAAGTTTTAGTTATTAATTATAAAATTCATATTTATTGTAATCTAATTGTATAAATAGCGAAATGCTAATTGTTTGTCAAAAATTACGGAGGTTACAACTGTCACAAAATGAATGTATTCAGAATTTGATAAAATAACTAACGGAGGTTTATAACCATCCTAAAAAATCACTGTCTTAAAAAAACACAGCAAATCAATTATAATATATGTAACTGTAGGACTTGTGAAAATCACTGCTACAGTTATTTGTGAGGGTTAGTAAACTATATATTTAAAATGCGGCTTCGCAGATAAACATCAAATTTATATTTAAAATATGATTTCACTATTTTCAATTTTCACATATTAAACCTATCAACAATGAAGTAAAGTCAAAAGGTCAAGAGTAGACCTAAAAGAGATATTTATATGCTAAAAGAGTTAATATCTTAAAAAGTCACTCAATTTTAATAATTTATCTAGTTAAATCAATAAACTTTATTTTGTATCAATAAATTCACTCTTGAATTTTTATATCAATAAAATCACTTAACTTAATTTATTATTAAAAAAATATATCACCAGCCATTTCCTCTCCTAAATCAAGGTTTTAGTCACCGAATCACTGTAACCATCACAAAAATAAAACAAAACCATTGTCAAATTCGGAGAAGAAGTCACAGTTCTGCTAAGTAATAAAAAGAACAAAAATGGATGAACATTTTATATATTTGAAAAATTAAAACTAATATTCAGGGGTAAAAAAATATGTTTTTTTAGGAGAATTCATAAATAAATCGAGATGTTTGTTAGCATCACCCAAAAGCATCAATGGCAATTCAATCGAGATGTTTGAACTTGATATATACTAATTAAGGCACTGTTCTGGCGTATCCACGATTTCAAAAGGATGGATGCACTATTATGAAAAGATGCATCTAAGATATAAATTTGATCGATTTGATAATTACGTTCTTAACACTAAACTATTAAATTTTAAAAATTATAGGTCTAACATATATAATACTAGTTTTAAATTTCAATATACACATTTGATTTATTATATAAAAAATTTACCGTGCTAAGTGTTTTTTAGGAATTTTCAATATTACACACTTGAAAATTTTGAAAGATTAAAGAAAACAACAAAAACAAAATGATTGAAACGTCAAAAGTGTTATCGATAACCACTTGGAGGGGTGTTACTAACAAAAATGAGATAGATATATAAGATTTAAATTTCTATCTGTATTTAGAGAGGTACACCTAGTCATCATCATATTTATATGCTACTTTTAGCGTGGGTTCATGACACCTTTATATTTAAATACTTTTAAAAAAATATAACACTACTATATATAATCTAGAGAGGGGAGCATGATTTCAAGTGAGCCCACGGAACCCCCACTAGATACACCTCTCTGTTCAAATTTCGTATTATTGACAGTTTTCTTTCCACCACTTTTCAGCCATCAGAATTTAAATTGGATCTAATCGAAAAATAATTACTGTTATTGCCCCGCTATTGCTACGATAAGGCAGAGGGTTCTTGCTAATATCATAATATAGTTTTCACTAATTAAGTTTATCAGTAAAAAATTTTTTGATAAGTTTTCTTTAATTTTAAATATTTATAAAGTTTATATTTATATAGCATAAAAATAATTTATTTTGCTTTGTCAACTGTTTTAATGATAAATTTGGTTGAGTGATTTTATTGGTATAAAAATCAAAGTTGAGTGATTTTATTGATACAAAATACAGTTCAATTACTTTACTAGATAAATTATCAAAGTTGAGTGACCTTTTGAGATATTAACTCTGTGCTAAAATGATGTAAAAAACAAATTTGATTAACAATAGATGCTTACAAACTTCAGAGGTCAATTCGATTAATTAAGGAGTTTCTTACCTTAGATAAGTTGGAGATTCACCATAATTGAAAAAATGAAAATAAAATATAGTTAATAAGTCATAAAGTAAACTAAAATGAAATGAAAATGAGAAGGAAAAACGATATTATAAAGAATGTTAATGTTTAGAGAATTAAAGAGCATATCTAGGGTTTAAAGCATGTCACCACCAGTGACTATAAGTAGAATTCACAGATTAGCAAAAGCTGAGTTTTTCTTCCACATTACTACTATATAAAAGCGGTTAGGAGAAGATTATTGTTCGTTGATATGCCTATTTTTAATTGAGGAATTTTTAAAAATTCAGTATTTTTTCAATTTCAATTTATTTATCTTATTTTTCTTTTTGATATATCATATATTTGTAAATTATATAAAAAGTATTATAAATCACAATAATTTATAACTTATAATATTTTAATTATATAGAGGCAACTACTGACTAGAAGCAAACAATTCATCGACATGCCTTCTAGCTGAGGGTATTTCTGAAAAATAAGTATCCTCTCTGTTTCAATTTATTTGTCATATTTATTTTGGTCTATTATATGTTTGAAAGTTACGTAAAAGTACTATAAATAATAATAATTAACTTAAAATATTTAAAAATAAAATAAAAATTTGGTTGACTCTCAAATTCTACGCATGCCACATAAATTGGACAAATAAAATAACAATACTATTTTAAAATTATGTAAAGAGTACTATAAATCATAATAATTAGTAACTTAAAATATTTATAAAAACATATAAAAAATTGTGAGTACTCTCGAAATTCTATCTGTGCCATATAAATTGGGATAGTGGGAGTACAATATAAATTTGGAAAATAATGTATAAATTTGTAATGAACCGTTATGTCATTTCGAACACTAAACCTATTTCTTTCATAAAAGAACCTTCCCGTAAATTTGAAATAAGAATTGTGAACTGTTTGTTTAACTACGGTTATTTCGTTGATGGGTATTTATTAAAGGGAAACTTTCGCATATAGCCACTCAAAAATAGCTTATTTACGCTCCATAGCTATAGTTTGCTAATTATGATTCGTAGCTACATGTTATAGGAAGAAGAGTGGCGAGCGAGATTGGGAGAGGGAGGAGAGAGGCGTGCGAGAGAGTGAGAGAGAGGTGAATTATATAGGTATATCGGTTAGATAATTGTATATATGTAACTGGTATACATATGTATTTGTATATCTGGCAAGCGAGATTGGGAGAGGGAGGAGAGAGGCGAGCAAGATTGAGAGAGGGAGGAGAGATGTGACCGAGATTAGGAGAGGGAGGAGAGATGCGAGCGAGATTGGGAGAGGGAGGAGAGAGGCGAGTGAGAATGGGAGAGGAAGAAGAGAGGTGAATGAGAGAGGGAAATAATTTGTATAATTCGCATCTCGTTTGTATAACTCGCGAGTACATTTGTATAATTCACAGATTTTTTTGTATAATTGAGTAGTACAATAACAAATATGATAAAACTCGAAATAACAAATTGATACAAATATAACCATATGAACTTTAAGCAGTTATACAAATTATATCATACAAATTACGTTATATAAATTATATTATACAAAATCCGAAAACTACACGTGTATACAAACTTTAAAAAGTTATTCGAAAAAAGATTGAATGTATATGGTGATAAAACTGAAAAACCAAAGGAAGTTATCGTCATATACAAATACAAACCATTGTATACAAATACACATCAAACGAAGAATTGTTAGTTGCGAATTATACAAATGTGGCGAATTATACAAATGTGACCAATTATACAAACTCGAAGTCAACCCACATAATTAATGGTTAATGTTAGTCGTGAGTGATAATTATAGCAAATTATAGCTATGATGACTAATTAACTAGTATAAATTTGCTTAACAGTGTAATTTTCCCTTTTATAAATAGCTAACTCTTAATTGACTGCAAATGGACCAAGTCTTAAATTTATTTAATATCCTATGTCATTTGGCGTATACGTAAAAATAAAGTTAATAAATTCAGCAATTTTGGTTCATAATTAATTGAGGGTAAATAAACTAAGCGAGAAAACTTACCCATGCGACAACTAAGCAGAGAAGCCGTGAGTTCTTCAGGTAGTCACTCGTCTAATCCATATATTTATTGATTTATGCCATAGTTATTTTATTATTAGTATAATGTGGATTGTTAAAGGAAATTAGATAAAATTGAATTGGAAAAGTTGGAAACTAAGTCAAAGCATAATTGAACTTTGAGGGGATAATATTATGGTTGGATATGAAATGAAGGTGGGCTAAGGTGATTACTGGTTGACTTTTGGGAGACAAATTTGCTATCTTCAGTTATTAGCCGTAAGGTGCTAATGATTACTATATATTTTAGACAGTTAAATAATAGGTTACTTAAATATCATTAAAGTTATGATAATTGGAGGAATTGAGATTTATCCGTAGGCTTGAACTTTAGAAAATTGACTATAGATTTGGATGAGTTATTGATTCTAGGCTAGATATATGGTAATATGGGTGTCTATGGACTCGTTAACTTATGAATTATGCATACTTGATAGATTGGAAACATTTCTGAGGCATTGAGGAAAGGAAAAACATTGGGAATCAACTTGTTTGACTTTGGTTCTTCAGTGAAGGTAGGTTATGATTTATTCTATGTGATAGAGAGACTTTTAATAGTAATTGATAGTCATTAAGTGATATTGTGAATTTTTCTATGTACTTGGTTGTTGTGGTTTGAATAATTCATATGTTGTTGAGATTGATCTGTAATCCCAAGACTGCGAAATTCATAATCTTGAACTTGCTCTATTAAAGTGATGCATTGAATAAAGAAGGTTTGATGAAATATTGTTAATGAAGTGGAAAGTGATGATAAATAATGATGAATTAACTATGTTGTTGGATCGGGTGCCACGAGCCGACACATTACATTTGGATCGGGTACCACGAACCGGAACGATATATTTGGATCTGATGCCACGAGCTGACACGATATATTTGGATCGGGTGTTACTAACCGGCACGATATATTTGAATCTGGTGTCCCGAGCCTGCACGTTATTATTGGATCAGGTGTCACGTTCCGGCACGGTAACATTAAAAGAAACATATCAAAATAACTTAAATGTTCTCAATCTCATTTCCCAAAAGAGCGTGGTAGGGAGGCCTGAGTCATCATGTGTGTTCTTCATAGTGTTGATTGATTACATACTGGCTTTGTTACTGTTGTCACTTGTTCATGTTGTTTGTTGTTTGCCACCTGCTAAGTGCTATAGTTAATTTTATACTATTACTTTATGCATATTGATTTCTGTTTTGAGTCGGCCAATGATATCTACTCAGTACATGTTTCTCTGTACTGACCCCTACTTGTATTTTTCTTCGTGTTCCTTTTGTGGAGTACAACGAGTGTACCACCAGCTTTAACTCGCCCTCAGTTCTAACCAGTCTCCAGCACATCAGGTTCTAGGGTGAGCTATTCATTCTAACTCATGTTGGATTCTCTCAGTCGTGGCATGATGTCCTTAGTTTTCGGACACAAACTATTTATTTATTAATTTATTTCTGGTATCTTTGATACTCTTAGACTTGGTATTTGAGAATTAGTTGTCTTGACATGATGACTTTCAGTGAGAAACGATGTTTACTAGACTTTAGTGGATTTGTATTTTTTACCTTAATAAGATTTGAGCTTCCGCATTATTGTTGGATTTCGTAAGTTGAACAATTAATATAAGTTGGGGTTGAATTCATTGGTTCGTCCACCTAGGAGGTTAGGTGTGGATGTCACTAATGACTCGTTTTGGGTCATGACAAAAGTACTATAAATTACAATATTTAACAACTTAAAATATTAAAAAACATATACAATTTATGATTGACTCTCCAAATACTATCTATATCATAAAAATTAGGACAAAAAAATAACACACATGCATATTGAACTCGTACTGCCACAGGCCTATATATTTATAAAAGCAGAGATTTGCATCGACATATGCATAATATGGCTAGAGATGATGTCTGAACAAGCCCATTACACTCTAAGAAACGAGATAATTATACACACTAGAAAAATGCCCAAGATTTCAAAAAGATAATATCCATTGAAAATATTTTGTAACTAGATATGAAAAATACATATACATAAATGTAATTATAATTTTTCATTATGTATTTATACAGCTTGTTTGGTTCAATTCTTATATTACTTTTTACTTTGATCACAATTAAATAAAATATTATCGATTTTCAAAATTCAAAACTAAATCAAACTAAGAGAATGTTATTTTTATTATTATTTGAATTTAGATTGGGCAATTTTACAATTTCTCGTGAACACTATTAGAAGTGTAAAGAAAACCTAACACAGACTAGTTACTTTATAGCCATACTATTTAAAAGAAAGCTTTTATATTGTAAATTCTTTGTAAATAAGCTTTTTTTTATTTCTTTTAATCAATAGTGAATCGGCTGCTTCGTAGAGTTTTCATACAATTTTGTAGCTCAATTACTTAGAGGAGTGATATAATCGACTAATGCATAAACATATATTTACGAGTTGACATCACATTCTTTAACAGAGAAGTATTTATTTTATTAAAATTAAGGGAGAATAGAAAATCTACCATAAGATCTTATACTTCATAGTGTAAGATCATGGAGGACTAAAGACGCAATAGTAAATGATTAAGCAAATAAAAATCAAAGGGCAACAACGACCCAAATAAAGACTCACATATTGAAATAAACTGACTTCACTGAAGATAAAAACTAAATAAAAGAAAATAGATTAATCCTTCTCCAAAGACAATCAAATCAATGACCCTCTTTGACCGCAGAAGCCTTTGCATCATTGAGGAACCTCTCTATTGTATCAAAACTATTGGAGGAATCATAAGCATATGATTTGCCAGACGGGGAATAAGCGACAATAGCAATATGTTCTCCCGTTGTAATATAAAGTTCATGTGCTTCCTTGACAACACTTGCCCATAGCTTTTTGAAAGCTACCATGAGTTTTGCTTTTGATGTTATCATCTTCAGTTCAATCTTCCGTCGACGTATAATCTTAGTTTGTGCCATTACAACAGTTTTTGGGGAAAGAAAATGGTTTGACATAATAGGCTTGAGAAACTTTGGGAAGAAAGTTGTGCAATTTATAGGTGATGATATTTTTTTTTATTTTGTGATTAAGTCAAGTATATAAATGAATTGCTTATTATGTATTTTTCTTTGAAATTTAGAATCCTTAAAATACATTTTGACTCCAATTTTGACAGTACATGAGTTACATTTTTTCCTTTCAAATGTTCAAAAGATTTACAATCCTTAAAATACATTTTGACTCTAGTTTTGACGGTACATGAGTTAAATTTTTTTCATTCAAGTATTTCAAGATATTCACAATCCTTAAAGTACATTTTGACTCCAATTTTGACGGTATATGGGTTACAGTTTTTCCATTCAAGTGTTTCAAGAATTTTAACGGTACATGAGTTACATTTTTTCCATTCAAGTGTTTCAAGAGATTTAAAATACATTTTGACTCCAATTTTGATGGTACATGGGTTAAATTTTTTTCAATTCATGTGTTTTAAGAAATTTACAATCTTTAAAATACATTTTGACTCCAATTTTGATGGTACATGGGTTAAATTTTTTTCAATTCATGTGTTTTAAGAAATTTACAATCTTTAAAATACATTTTGACTCCAATTTTGACGGTACATGGGTTATATTATCTCTATTCAAGTGTTTCAAGAGATTTACAATCCTTAAAATA
Organism: Solanum tuberosum; assembly: GCF_000226075.1. Classification (NCBI taxonomy): domain Eukaryota; kingdom Viridiplantae; phylum Streptophyta; class Magnoliopsida; order Solanales; family Solanaceae; genus Solanum; species Solanum tuberosum. The sequence goes on from NW_006239035.1 coordinate 1,400,520, forward strand.
CATTTTGACTCCACTTTTGTCGGTACACGAGTTACATTTTTTCCATTAAAGCGTTTTAAGAGATTTATAATCCTTAAAATATATTTTGACTCCAATTTTAACGGTACATGAGTTACATTTTTTCCATTCAAGTGTTTCAAGAGATTTACAATCCTTAAAATACATTTTAACTCCAATTTTGATGGTACATGAGTTAATTTTTTTCCATTCAAGTGTTTCAAGAGATTTAAAATACATTTTGACTCCAATTTTGATGGTACATGGGTTAAATTTTTTTCAATTCATGTGTTTTAAGAAATTTACAATCTTTAAAATACATTTTGACTCCAATTTTGATGGTAAATGAGTTGAATTTTTTTCATTAAAGTGTTTTAAGAGATTTGCAATCCTTAAAATACATTTTGATTCTAATTTTGATGGTACCCGGATTACATTTTTTCCATTCAAGTGACATCTTCTAATATTTCCAAAGTTACTCCAGTTTAAAAATTGGCTGTTTTTAGTTAAATTTTTAAAACTTTTTTAGATTTATAAAATAAGTAACTCATATTTTTTTCCTATTTTTTGCATTATTTATAGGAAAAATTGTATAAAATAGCAAACTATTAATTCAAATTAAATGTTATAACCACAGTTTGATTTAATTGTAACCCATAGCAAACAATTGTCATTCGCCTCTCTCCCTGAATTTCTCGCTCGCCACTCTCGATTTCTCGCTGAGCAATCTCTCCCTCGCCTCTCTCACTTTATACAAACACAAATGTATAAAATGCGTTTGTGTTTGTATAAAGCGAGGCAAAACTGTATATATACATATCTTTTCGCTCGTCTCTCTCCCCAGAGAATCTCGCTCGTCACTCTCCCAGATCTCGCTCGCCACGCTTACTCGCCACTCTCACTTTATACAAACACAAATATATAAATTGCGTTTGTGTTTGTATAGAGTGAGAGAAAATTGTATATAAAAATACAAATACATATATTTTCGTCCTATACACTTATAATTATACAAATACAGATCTTCCCTTGCCCTAGTTTTCTTTTGTCTTTCTCTCTTTCTCGCTTTATACAAACACAGATTATACAATTAATTCTTTTGTATATGTATACCGAAATATACCATATTAATAGCCATAGCAAACACAAAGTTTGTTATGGAGCACAATTATACAAACTATACGTTATAGCATATAAATATAATTTGGTTTTTAGATATTTAAAGTTGTTTATTATTGTAATTTATAGTATTATTTTTATGTAGCTTTCAGTAATATATGTAGGTTTTTTGTTCCAACCTATGTGGCTGACAGATTTTTTATATGTTGTTAAGATTCAAATTATAGGAGATTTTAAGTTGACTTGAACTAAAAAATAATATGTATATAGTTAATAATTTTGATTTGTAATAATATATTTTCATATTTTTAAACACATAACATACGAAAAAGAAAAGTAAAATAAATAAATTAAAAGCGGAAGAAATATGTGAAAAAAGTTATTCAAGTTGGCCCTTCTTTTTACTACAAAATTGGTGCATGTGTAGAAGATTTATTTTAATTGTGTGGAAGCACATAAGATAGGAGGACGACAATAAACTCCTCTCTTTACTGCCTTATTGATTAGTACTAGATAAAGAGCACCCGTGCAAGGCACGTGCTTTAAGTATTGAGACACAAATAAAGAAGAGATAATTAAATCTAATATTAACACAATTTTGCCTCATAGTATTGTCACGATCCAGACCGTCGTAAGTGGCACCCACACTAACCCTCCGGTGGGAGAACCAAAACTATAGTCAAACTAACAAATTTTATGAACACTAAGACATTTAAAGATACATAAGCAGGTTTAAATGTCAATAAAAATGGAGTCCCCATAAACTCCAAGGTTTTAACAAACAACTAACCAATCTAATGCGGAAGAACAATCCCTATAACCTGAAAGTCATTGTACCAAAACTCTACTAACGACAAGTCTAAGAACAAGGGTACAACCCCGAAACTAAACAACACCTTAAACAAAAGTCAGAGTCCAAAAAGAGTGGACTTAAACAAGAAAGATCCATGGTAGCCTGAAAGAACTGGCTCACCCTTAAATCCGGTCATGCTCAATAGTCACCTAGTTGAGGTCTATCAATAGCCACTTGAAGATGCCTGTACTCAACAAAGAAAGAGCAAGTGCAGTATTAGTACACAACCACAGTGTACTTGTAGGATCACACGGCTATCCCATTAGTGCAACATACATAAGTCATTACAACAATATAATAACATGCATAAATGGAATATACACAATATTGATATCATTTACGAACAACGAAAAATTTCACATTTATCAAGATATACAGTTATGTCAAATCAATGGTTCTCTGATGGCTCTTAGCGTACCGGAACGTGGTACCCGATCCAATGTTTATG
>NW_006239035.1:1403451-1425022 GCF_000226075.1 Solanum tuberosum
GAGTTAAAATCTTACCTTTAGCCTCAAGAATGGTGGAAAACTGTCAAGAATCGCCTGGGGTTCGTTCCTTAGCTCTAAAAAACAAAAAGTGCAGAATAAAGACGTTTTGTGGTTTATTTACGACCTTAAGTCGCGTCTGGCTTGCCACAGCGTCCCTCACCCCGCTACAGCGGCCCCGCCAGAGCGACCAAAACCACCGCCAAAGTGGCTTGCACGAAACAGTGAGCTATTTTAATAATTACAAGACCCCCATTTCACAACACACCTTTAACTAACTACGCTTAGAAAAATACCGTTCACGCTAAGATCGATTCCGGGAGTTCTACTCACCCGAATTCAATTTCGTAAAGTCATACGGATTCTTTAACGACTTATCTAACTACTCATGTAATCAAAATCATAATTAGATCGCTCAATTGCTACCAGATTTCCCTACACCTTAATGACTCCAATTTCGTCCAAATCTAGATTGGGTTGGAAAATTCCAAGTTACTACGAAAAAGTCTTTTGGCCCAATTTTTTTCCCCGTTGGGTTTTTCATTACGATGGAACTCGGTCATTACAATAGATATCAATTTACCCATCACTCGTCCCCGAGTAATCAACTAGGAAAGACTGGCTAAAGTAAGAGTAGAGTAGTATCTGAATCGTCGAATCACTGGGGATACTTGTCCCGTATGCTTTTTTCGTCGACTCTCGGATGCTAGAAGTTTAGCTTGGATACTTCTCACCTTATCCTGAGCATCCTTCACCAAATCAACTCCCAAAGGTTTTACATCTTCAGCCTCAAACCAACCAATTGAACACCTACACATCCTCTCATACAATGCCTCAATGAAGTCATCTCAATACTCGAGTGATAAATATTGTTGTATGTAAACTTAACTACAACAAAAGTGATTCCCAACAACCACCAAAGTTGATCGTACACACGTCTACAATATGTTATCAAGGACCTTTTCACAATCATCCGAACGAATCATTTAGCACTTAAGTATGATAAAATTCCAAGTCAATACTCGCTACAAATAGAAGTGAACCTGAATCAACCAACACACACTCATAATACTCAAACAATCATAGTTCTTAACAATATCTCTATCCCACAACATAAATTCCCATGAACTTAAGTTATAACAAATTTGATCTTTAGAAATCAGATACTCATCGAGGGATATGTCCAAGCATACAACCCTTCAATCAACACTATCGAAATGCTAGATTTAGTAATTGTAGATTACCTCTTAAGAATAGTAGAATTGGACCCAATGATCCCCACATTCAACCACACATAATTGATACATGACCTCGACGACTAGAGAAATATTAAAATTGCCGGACAACCACAAATATGCATGGTAGCTCTTCTATAAATTCTCATAAGCAAGGTGGTACATGTAGAATCACTAAACTACTTTAACAACTCTAAGACAACACCAATTATGTCATTCAAAATAACCAAATCTTCCCAATCTTCCCACTCAACCAAGAGAACATCGCAGGATTTGGTACCCCTGATCCACTACTAGGGATCCACCCACAAAAGTGAAAACACACTAGAGCATAGCTAGTGAATCATACTCACAACACTAACAACCATCATAAACACTCCGACCTTTTACCTTATTATAAACCAATAATTTTTAAAAAATGAAACCTTTCTTAGGTACTTAACAATCAATAGTAGTAAACTTACGACTCACCCCAGGTGTAAGTCCTTTCAAATGCTTAATACCGGATACAATTGATCATTTCTCACCTTGCCAATTCATACCTTGACAAAATACATCACCACGAATGTAGACTCACAATGAAAAATCTAAATTGTAATTTCCACCATATAACACAATCCCTTTCTCTATCAACATTAGCTTGTACCTTGAAGATTTTTATACTCACTTTCCTACTAAAATCTTTATACTCACTTTCCTACTAAAATCTTAAATTTTCTTCACCCAAGTATACTCAATGGGACTTTCTTTATCCATAAGCTTGTCGTTTCGGTATCAATCCACTCATTTATGGCTTAAGATAAAATCACCAGACCTCATACTACCCTCATTCTTCTTAACAAACAAGACATGAGCACCCTACGTGGAAGCACTAGGACGGATGAAACCTTTATCCAGAAGCTCTTGGATATGAGCCTTAAGCTCTCTTAATTCTGCCGGAGCCATACGATACAGTGAGATGGAAATGGAACGAGTATCAGGTTCCAAGTCAATGTAGAAATCTATATCTCTATTCGGAGGCATACCAGACAAATCAGTAAGAAACACTTCTCTAAATTCTAACACCACAGGAAATAGATTCAATTAGAAGGAGACTCAACCTCAACATCCGGAATATGAGCCAATTACGCCAAACAATCCCGCCCCACCAGTTTCCTAACCCGCATGAACGATATGACCTTAGCTGACTTAGGCTTGTACACCCCTTCCCACTCTAATCTTTCCCTATCGGGGATCTCTAGATTTAACGACTTAGTATTACGATTAAGCCCGGTATAATAGGGGGACAACCAAGTCATGCCTAAGATTATATCAAGTCAGTCATATCCAACATAACCAAACCAACCCAAATCTGAAAATCCATAAACACAACAGGACAACATGATGTACATGTGTGACTATGACTGACTCTTCAACTGGGGTAGAAACATGGATGGGGGCATCAAGTATATCACAAACCACATTAAATCCCAAGGCAATTGAACTAACACATACGAATAAGTAGAACCTGGATCAAACAAAACAATAGTCATCCGGGCACAGACAAGAGTAGCACTAGTGACCACTGCATCACACACCTCAAACTCGGTAAGCATATAATTGAGCCCTGTTATCTTGACGGGCAACCTCCTCGCCTGGCTGCACTACTCATCTGCCAGTATTACCATTTCCCTGGCCTCCACGACCTCGCTGATTTCCTCTTCATATGCCCAAGTTCTCCACAATTTTAACACACTTTATAACTTATATTAGATTGTTGAACACTGAATTAGATCGCGGGGGTTAGTTCGAATTCGATTTAAGTTCTATAAGGAGACCTGGGAAAAACAGAGGAGACAGAGCTGAGGTTCTGTCTCGCCTTGTCCCATTCTGGCGGGGAATTTCCGCTCTGGCGGAAAGATCCCGCCCTAGAGGCTCCGACGGAAACAGTACCCAAGCAATAAATTTTTCTGGGGTTTTTTCTCTTTTCTAACTCTTCCAACGGGTTTCAGATTTACTGAGCAATTTAGGATAATCCTCTGAACTAGGATAATCATTGTCTACCCCGAGTCAATCCAACTCATTCTCATTAATTCAACACCATAACCCACACATCCCAGGATACACCCAGACACTCACGCGGTTATTACTCAAGCGCAAGACACGTCCAGATCTTTCTTACGAATCACATTGTACATTATCTAGACCCTTGCATCGAACTTAGTTGTGACCTTCTTTTCACAACAAGTTCCACGATACTCAAGTAGTTACAACCTGCAGATAAGTCCAAATTATTTAATTAGTTCGTTCAATAGACGACCATTACTGATCATCTATGCCTTATATGGCCCCTAAGGCCAGATACCAATTGGAACCTTCTCAGTTCCAATTAATTTTCTTGTGTCCCTTCAGTCGGAACTACGACATCTAGTTCACTTCGTTGAGATACCAATTGGAATCGGGAGATACCAATTGGACTCAACTCATACCACAAGCGACAATAGTAGCTAGCGAGCCCTATAAACTGCTAATTTCAATCATAGAACTTGGTCGAACCCAATTCTTAACCGCCTCAATCTTTAACTGAAGGTAACCATACCTTAAATCAATATTAGAGAAAAACTTATGCACCTTGCAATTGGTCAAAAACATCATCTATTCGAGGTAAATGATACTTGTTCTGAATGATGACCCTATTCAACTGTCGGTAGTCTATACACATCCTTTCTTGCTAGTGATGGTGTTACCACTTTTATTGCTCTAGTTCAGACCATAGAGTGAAGGAGGAAAGATACCAATTTGTATCACCCAGATACCAATTGGTTTCAAGTCATAGCACGAAGGAGTAGAAATAAGTAAGTTTTTTCCTAAAGTCCTATAGCCTCTCAAAGAAAAGTACGGACGTCATCGTACCGTTCCACAAGACTCTATTAGACTCGTTTTGGTACAATGAGATCAACAAACCTAGGGCTCTGATACTAACTTTGTCACGATCCAGACCGTCGTGAGTAACACCCACACTAACCCTCCGGTGGGAGAACCAAAACTATAGCTCAACTAACAAATTTTATGAACACTAAGGCATTTAAAGATAAGGAAGCAGGTTTAGATGTCAATAAAAATGGAGTCCCCATAAACTCCAAGGTTTTAACAAACAACTAACCAAACTAATGCGGAAGAACAACCCCTAGAACCTGAAAGTCATTGGACCAAAACTCTACTAACGACAAGTCTAAGAACAAGGGGTACAACCCTGAAACTAAAATACACCTTAAACAAAAGTCGGAGTCCAAAAAGAGTGGACTTAAACAAGAAAGATTCATGGAAGCCTGAAAGAATTGGCTCACCTTTGAATCCGGTCATCCTCAATAGTCACCTAATTGAGGTCTATCAATAGCCATATGAAGGTTCCTTGTACTCAACAAAGAAAGAGCAAGTGCAATATCAGTACACAACCACAGTGTACTAGTAGAATCACATGACTATCTCATTAAGTGCAACATACATAAGTCATTACAATAATATAATAACATGCATACACCGAATATACATAATATCAATATCATTTATGAAAAACAAACAATTTCACATTTATCAAGATGTAAAATTATGTCAAATCAATGGTCTTCTCATGGAAACCATACCCATACTATTAGCATACCAGAACGTGATACCCGATCCAATGTTTATGACGGAATGTGGCAACCGATCCCATGTTTATGTCGGAATGTGGCAACCGATCCAATGTTTATGCCCGAACGTAGCAACCGATCCAAGTTAGATTGTCGGAATGCAACACCCGATCCATTCAACAAGCCTCAATCACAATCACAAGTATATTCTCAAAATCATACAATCAAGTCATGATTCATGGTGTTCATCATTCATCTATCCTCATCCACAAGTAGTGTGATCAATAGTGCAACATTCGCATATGTACACGTATTATAATGAAGCAAGAACAAACATATATCACACAATCATGAAATCACAACCATCACCTACCTCGAATCCAAGCTTGAATCCCCTAAGGCACTTGAATCTTCCCTTTCCGGATTCTTTCCGCTTGTTCGTGGTCTAAAAACATATAATTAACGCAAAGATCAATAAACGAGGCCTAATTACCCGGATTATAATCAACATTATCAACCTTAGGCCATACCCATGATCCCAAGTATCCAAATTAGAGCTTTTTACACCATAGTTTTTAGATCAAAACCATTTCCCATCGATAATTACCCATTATATTACATTCTACGGATCGAAAACGGATTCGGGGAGTTAAAATCTTATCTTCAGCCTCAAGAATGGTGGTGTAACACCCCTTATCTGAAAGCATACCAAATTTCAGATTTTCAGAATTTGCAGGTGCAACCTACGGTCGCCACCCACGGACCGTGGTCTGACCCACGGCCCGTGCTGTGGGTCCATGGTTCACCACTGCAACCCCTCCCCAAACCCAACTTAGAAAATTCGGCTAAGTCTCGATCCACGGATAGACCCATGGTCTGTAGGATAGACTATGGTCCGTGGTCTGTGTCCATGGATCGAGGCCCCCTTTACCCAGCCTCTGACGCTGACGACCAACACGGACTGTCATTTGATCCACCGTCCGTAGGTCTGATCGTTGGTGAAGGTCAGTAGCCAGTTAGGGGGGAATTTTTGATTGGGTCAACTTCAAATGGTCATCATTCTTATTAAAAAAGGAATTAGGTGTCCCATGACCTACTATATGATAGATAATTGAATTCTCTTTCCAACGCCACCGAGTTTGCTAAAATCCCATCTCCGAGTAAGAAGTTATGCTCGTTTTAGTGAAGCCCTGTAGGGCAGACTTGACCTACGACCCCAACCTACGGACCATAGGTTGACCTACGGCCCGTAGGTCCCGTCCGTCGGTCACTCCGACAGAAGTTAAGTCGGGGGACTTTTGGTCTTTTACTATTTCATTTAACCCCTAAGCTACGTCGTCTAGACTCTAAATTATGAGGTTTTAGTCAGTTTAAGCCTAGAAACATAACTAGAACTTACCTAAGTCAATTCTTTAATCAAAACTTAGAAACTTAGAGCGTAAGAGGATAAAAGAGGTCAAGAACCCTAGTTCAAGAATGCAACAAGTTTCCATCAGTTCCGTCCCCGAAATCAAAAGATTTCTCCGTGGAATTAGTCACCAGGTATGTGGGATTTCACTAGTGGGCCCTTTCACCCATTAGGTCCCTAGTTTTCAGTCAGTTTCTTGATTCCCTTATTATGACTAGACCTAGGGTTTCTTGAATGTTAGAATTATTGGGTTCTTAGCTATTAGAATGATCCAAATCAGATTAGTATGTTAATATTCAGTTTATTGCATGAATTCCAGAACCCTAGCTATGTATTTCTTTAGTCCTTGAATTACACATGCTAGGTAAGATATTTCAGTTATTCAGTTATACATGCCTCTGTTATTAATGCATCAATATCAGTTTAATTGTTGCATACTGAGTTTACATGTTCAGTTTGAGCTATCCAGTAACTTACAGAAATTCAGTCATAATGTGTTAATTACTTAATCCATTGGGAGTAGCATAATATCGAATTGGACTAGGGTTCAACGTACCCAAATAGTCACAGAACTACTAGCCACATAGGTTGTAAGTCCCCTCTGTGGGAATCATTTCAGTGATCACGCCAGCATGCCTCTATACCTCTGGCAGGGTATATTGCGTCCTCTCGATGGGGCGTATACATCAGACTCCACATTTAGCTCATGTGGTTTTACTATCGGTTATTAGTAGCTCCCACAGTTCAGTCAGATTCTATTGCATTGACCATTTATCAGTATATCCAATATTCAATTTCAACATGTTATAAATTGGTCACTGCATTCAGTTAGCTCAGTTATAAATTGGGGCTTATATCATTGCTTATTTGCTTTGTTCAGTTATAAGTTATTTCAACTTTATTCTATCCTGCATGCTCAGTACCTTTCAAGTACTGACGCATACTCTGCACTACATCTTTTCGTGATGTAGGTTCAGGTTCTCAGCATTCAAATCACGCTTAGATCACTTCCTGATCGTCAGTTCAATAGCATATCAGTGGTGAGTCCTCATTCTTCGAGGACCAGTGACATGTTTATATTTTCAGTACTTTTAGTCCTTTAGTTTCAGTTTTGCTAGATCTAGTTGGGGCATGTCCCAACATTTCTACAGTTTAGAGGCTTATTTCAGACATAGTTGGATTCAACTTAGAATTGAGTTAATATCTTCTTTGTATTAAACGCATCAGTTTTCATATATCTCAGTTATAGTATATTGGTATTCCCCATTTTTTCCATTTTATTTATGATTATAGCTTCAGTGTCAGTTTATTATTCAACTTATCTTTAGTATGCTCATGATCATGCCAGTAGGGTTAGCTTGGGATCACTTGTGGTCCTAGGTCCCATCTCCGCATCTCGGGGCTAGACAGGTGGAAACTGTCAAGAATCGCGTGGGGTTCGTTTCTTAGCTCTAAAAATAAAAAAGTACAGAATAAAGACGTTTTCGGGTTTATTTACGACCTTAAGTCATGTCTGGCCCGCCACAGCGACCAAAACCACCGCCAAAGCGGCTTGCACGAAACAGTGAGTTATTTTAATAATTCCAAGACCCCCATTTCACAACACACCCTTAACCAATGACGTTCAAAAAATTACCATTCACACTAAGATCGATTCCAGGAGTTCTACTCACCCGAATTTAATTTCGTAAAGTCGTACGAATTCCTTAACGACTTATCTAACTACTCATGTAATCAAAATCATAATTAGATCGCCCAATTGCTACCATATTTCCCTACACCTTAATGACTCCGATTTCGTCCAAATCTGGACTAGGTTGAAAAATTCCAAGTTACTACGAAAAAGTTTTTCGGCCCAAAATTTTTCCCCGTTGGCTTTTCCATAACGACGGAACCCGGTCATTACAAGTATGTTACATTTAGTTTGCAAGAACTGCAGAACATTATGCTGGGAGCTTGCTAGAAAGGCTAAAACATATCAGTCTTTTTTGTTTTTTCGAGTAAGCCCATGGTTGTGGAAGCAGTACTACAAACTTCTTGTTTGAAGGCTATATCTTGTTCCTTTTAGTGGTCAATCTGGAATGATTCACCATTGAATTTTCAGTGTGTTGCTCCCATTGTAGTGGCAATTTGTTCCATAATGTCCACTGGGGAATTGCCAAAGCATATGCCAAATAACAGGTTGCTAACCGAATGATGCAAATCTTAGGAGATAGTTGCAAAACAACTCAAGCTGTACTAATTAACATTTCACATTAGGATATCATAAAATAGAACATTCATAAATATTTAAGGTAATCTTTACCAGCTTTCGATTACTTGATTTAGAGTATTGGATCTTGAAACTGCATTGTGCTCACATGCACGAAAATATCACTCTAGTTAAAGCTAAATGTTACAAGTCTTGTTCCTGAATTAGAAAAATAGTAAAAATAAATGAGAGGTGAAGTTTGTTTCACCCTGCGATATATGCTCTCATAGCAGGCCAAGAAAAGCAAGATGGTATGGTAATGAAAGGGCAATCAAACTTACACTATTACTCCAGTTAATGCTAAAGGTTGGAAGTTTTGTTTCTGAATTAGAAATACACAAGTAATGAGAGGCAGGATTTCTTTCACCTTGCCATACATGAATACTCCAATCGGTTCCACCCATACTTATTTTCGATCAGCTAATTACTGTCAAATCGAACCCATGACTAAATCAGCCAAAAAAACATTGACATGTACATTGAAAATCAAGCAGATGACTTCTCAAAAATCTACACAAAGTTGCTTCGTCAAACTTTGTTAAATGCAGTGTAGCCTAAATAACAAAAATAACAGAAAAGTCAATCCAAGTATGACTAATATTTTTAAGGGATAAGGGTCTGAAAAACATCTCTAAAGAAAATTAAAATTAGATTATGTATTTTAATTGTCTAAACCAATGTAAAACTAAGGGATAAGGGTCTGAAAATAACCCCAACTTTGGTCGGATTTGATGTTGCGATACTAAACTTTCATGAGGACCTATTACCTCCCTAGACTATTTAATATCGTATTTTTTACCCCCTGAACTATTTAATAGTGTATTTTAAAGGTATATATGTGCCCACGTGGACACATTATTATTTATAATTTTGCATTATTTTTTATATCCACGTGGGCATATATATATGTTTAAAATACGATATTAAATAGTCTAGGGAGGTAATAGGTCCTCATGAAAGTTTAGTATCACAACAACAAATCCGACCAAAGTTGGGGTATTTTTCAGACTCTTATCCCTATTTTTAAATAAATAGTATTGTAGTAAAGCCTAGGGATCTTCAATTTATCGAAATATAAATAATTGTGTACTCCTGTGATGGACTGTTCTTGTAATTGTTTCTTTGTTTGTGTATTCATCATTGTGGGGTTATTCCACTGTAATTTCTAGATTTTGATTTCAACTATAAGTTTTGATTTAGTTGGCCATAACATTTAGGTGTATTGCTGAGAGTGGAGTCACAGGTAATTGGAGACGATGGGTTCCAAGAAGAGGAACTAAACTAGTAGTCCATATTGGAAAAAACTTTATCAGGATTTTGAGATCTTCTACTTGTTGAACTGTACATAGTCTCCATGGCTCAGCAGCGACTCTGTCCGGTTTCTTATCTTCTTCTGTGATCAAAGCTGGTTTGTGCAGGAACCTATTAAAACCGAGAACACGTTCATTGAAAATGTACAAGTATCTCCTATACTATGACCGAAATCCTAAAGACACATTTTAATTAAACTAAGTTCTATTACCCCTGAATCCATTTTTTTGTAATTTTGTGCACCTTTTTGGCTTACGTGACATCCAAATATCTCCACTCGCGTCAATTGCGTGGAGTTACTGAGTGTGCCACGTAAGATAAAATGTGTATAAAATTACAAAAAAAATAAGTTCAGGGGTAATAGGACCTTAGTTTAGTTAATGTGTGTTTTTGAGATTTCGATCATAGTCTAGGGGATACTTATGTCTTATCCCTTCAAATTTCAATAACCTTGAAACTAAAACGGTTAATTTTCAAATAAAAATCTACATCTGGAGTACCCAAAAGCAAAAGCAGGGAAACTAATTTAGAGGGATGAGCGACAAGACTCATCAATATTTCGTTTGTTCAGGATATTGCAAAGAATCTTACAGAATTATTTAGTTGTTCCAGGCATATCATCGAACACCTTGGGTTCATCAATCTTCCCCCAAAATTATGGCAATTGGATAAAAAAAAAAGTAATACATGCATATAGAAAATGTAGCAAAATATTATACGGTACTATGAGTATGATCAAATTCAGAAAAGAAAAAACAAAGAAGAAGAAGCACCAAATCGAAAAGGGAAAAATGGAGTGCCATTTTTCCTCCTTTGGTAATTGTTAGTGGGAAGAAAGCTCTTCATTTGCAATAGCAGTGGCAAGAGGGGAAGGACACGCGTGAAACCCAAAAAGCAAGTCGCTGGAGCTTGTTAATAGGTCAGAATAGAAGTGAACTGACGGATTTAACAACACCAAGTTGAGAAGTTGGACGAATTGCTTAAATCTGGAGAAATTCTTACTAGGCAGGCAAGGATTAAATCAAGAATGTGGCCTTCATCGACCGGGTGATACTCGTTGGGATCCCATTTCAAGACCTTGTGAAATTTCATGATTATATTTTCTTCAATTGCTAATGTGCTTAAAGATATGAAAGAAGATTCTCCACGTGATCTTGATAAACTTGCAACAAGTAATCTTTTAGATAAAATTCAAGAATTTAAATCTATATATCTTTGTGTGCATTTGATATTGCTTCTTACAAATGAATTGAGAAAAGCTTTACAAAAGAAAGATCTAGATATCGTCAATGTTATGGGATTGCTTAATCTTTCAAAGAGAAGATTACAAATAATGAGAGAGAGTGGTTTGGAGTCTTTGATGGATGGGGTTTATTCATTTTGTGGTAAACATGATATTTTGATTCCCGAAATGAATGAAGACTATCCAAGATTGAAGCGTAAGAAGTCAAAGGTTTCATATTTACATCTCTTTCGTGTGGAAGTGTTTTATGCAATTATTGATTTGCAACTTCAGGAGCTCAATAATCATTTTAATGTTGTGACTAGTGACTTACTCCTTGGCATGGATAGTTTGAATTCGATTTTGATTCATTCGCCAATTTCAGTAAGAGCAGAATGATGAAGTTGGCCGAATATTACAAAAGTGAGTTTGGTGATAATCAACTTCGAGATCTAAGTTATCAGCTTGATAGTTTCATTGTCTAGACTCGAGAGTGTGATAGCAAATTTCTCAACTTGAAGGGGATTAAGGATCTTGCTATGATGATGACACAAACTAAATTGGATCAAACTTGATCTCTTGTTTATTTACTTGTAAAGTTGACTTTGATTTTGCATGTCGCTACTGCAAGTGCGGAAAGAGCATTCTCCTCTATGAAGCTCATAAAAAATTATCTACGTAGTAACATTGGTGAAGAATTTTTTGAATGGTTGTTTAGTTTGTAAGATAGAGCATAAGATATTTGAAAATGTAAGTAATGATGTTATTAAAGATCGTTTTCAAAATATGAAGTCTCGCCGAGTACAATTGGAAACTGATGATATATTTTGTGGTAATGTAATTTTTTTTTTATCTTTTACTCGCTTAGTTATTGTTATTATAAATTTTTAGATCTTATCTTTAAATCAATGATGTACCCATTTTCTTGAAATCCTAGATTCGCCTCTAATTGCAATAAAATGAATTTCACGAACTAAATGACTTGCTCCAGATCCGTCTTTGTATCACTAGGAAACAAAGATAATGATTTATAAACTAAATGCCCCTTTTGTTGGATGCATTTTTCTTAGAAGAAGATGTCACCTATTTGTTGAGTCTTATGTTTTATTTTTGTTATCAATCTCTTTTCTGAAAAGCGTAAAATGTATACTCCCTCTGTCCCTAATTACTTGTCCGCTTTTAAATTGACACACCTATTAAGAAAACAATAATTAACATAGTAAGTTTACCATTTTACCCCTATTAATTATGAAGTGGATGGATTAAAAACTTCAATTTTTCAAGAAGTTCTACATTTTTCAAAGTAATTAAGTGAGTTTATAATAGGTAAAAAAATTGTCCTTTCTTGATTTGTCAAAATGGACAAGTAATTTGGGACAACTAAAAAAGGAAAAGTGGACAAGTAATTAGGGACAGAGGGAGTATTAAAAAAGGGATTGTTTACGTTGGAGTAGTTACTATGTAATTGTTCCACCCCTATTTAAAATTAACACTTATCCATTTATAGACAATAATTTCGGATCGGATCAGTCCACATTGGCGATCCACGACTCAAAATTTACAATATTGCTATAGTAGCAACTAGCAAGTAATTGATGTTAATACCTAACATCCACAAATACATATTGCTATTGTAGCAAGGTGATGTTATCACTTGACATCCACAAATAAATTATTTACAACAGAATCTTGATATTTAGCAAGTAGTCTGAGCTAGTTGTAAAGTTTAGAATGGGACCCCTTTCAATATGAACGTTTAGCTCATTTTATAGGAGTGAATTATCATCGGGATGTAATGACCGAGAATCATTTCCCTGTTAATATATTGAATGAATAGAATTAAATTATAAAAAAATAACATTTAGCATTATTTTTGGAGCAAATCTTTTAATTACTAATCTCATCTATCTAATCTTTCTTTAGATGCTATATCCCTATCCGGTCTTATTTTCCGAAGTGAAGTAAACTCATTTCCTACGATATTTTACTATTGCATATTTATTTTTTCATGTGTCTCCAGCTAACTTGATCATTTTTTTTAAAATCTATTTTCACCTTATATAAATAATCTGGGAGAAACTTGAAGAAAAAAAGAAGAAGAGAACATAAAATATAATAAGATTAATAGCAAAAAAAAAAAGAAAAACTTTAAATTATTCGTTTGTATCAATTTAACTAGTTATTAGGTTCCCGCGCCAGCGCGGGCCCAATGTATATTACTTCCTCCGTCTCATTTTATGTGAGGTAGTTTGATTCGCCACGGAGTTTAAAAAAGAAATGAAGACTTTTAAAATTTGTGGTCCAAAATGAATGATATAAATTTGTATGACTGTAAATTATTTCAGTAAGGGTAAAATAAATATTTTATAATCAAATTGTTACTTAATATAGAAATGTGACATTCTTTTGGGACTGACTAAAAAGGAAAGTAAATAACATAAATTGGGAGTAGTTCTTTGTTTCAATTTATGTGACACCGATGAAATTTGGAGAGTTATATAATTTTTTGTATGTGATTTTGTTAAATATATTTTGTAGTTGTTAATTATTGTGAGTTATAGCACTTCTTATATCATTTTCAAATAATATATATTACTCTTTCTGTTCCATTTTATGTGACGTAGGTACTTTTACGAAAGTCAACTAAATTTCTTATATGATTCTTCAATATTTTTAGTTGTTATTTTACTTTAATTTACGTTACTTTTTATGTTATTTTCAAACAAACTTCTTATGTTTCAATATGGAATTAAAGAGTCAATAAAATTTCTTTTATGATTTTTAATTATGTTTTTTTAATATCTTATATTATTACATTGTGATTTTAAGTACTTTTTATGTAATTTTTAAATCTAGAACAAATTAAAAGAAAAACAAGGAAAAATTTAAATGAAGAAAGTACTAAAATTTTCAAATAATCATATTTCTATATTAAAATGTTAAAAACTTTAAAACTCCACATATATGCAGAAAATCATATACGGAAGACAAAATAATTTTTAAAATATATATTAAAGCTCTTTCTAATAATATCACATATTTATTCTATTTTTCAAATAATATATATTTCTCACTCAATCTCAATTACGCAGTACATATGAAATTTCGAGAGTTAATCAAATTCTTAGTACTATTTTAAACTATATTTTAGTACTATTTATATAATTTTCAAATAATATATGTTACTACTCTATTATATTATGCAATACATGTGAAATTTCAAGAATTAACCAAAATTTTAATATTTTAAATTGATTTTTAGTACTATTTTTGTAGTAAATAGAGGAAGTTGAAGAAGAAGGGCAAATCGGTCAATTGACTGACTAACCCTAAGCTCCTAAACATTCTCACTTCTAAATGGAAGCACGGGCACAATATCCGTTAAATTGTTAATTATTATGATTTATAATATTTTTTACATTATTTTCAAATAATATATGTTATGTATTTTTAAATACTTTAAGTTGTGATTAATAATATTCTTAACGTAATTTCAAATAATATATGTTACTCCATTTGTCCCAATTTATGTGACACATGTGAAATTTTGAGAGTTAATATGTTTTTCAAATATTGTAAGTTGTTAACTATTGTGGTTTATGGTATTCTTAATGTAATTTTTCAAATAATATATGTTATTCCCTTCGTCTTAATTATACAATTCGCGTAAAATTTTGAGAGTTAATCGAATTTGTAATATTTTAAATTTATTTTTTAGTACTATTTAAAAAGGAAAAAATTAAAATATTACTATATAAGAAGAGTAGTAATTATATAGTAATTTTTCAAATAATATATGTTATTCCCTTCGTCTTAATTATAGAATTCGCGTAAAATTTTGAGAGTTAATCGAATTTGTGATATTTTAAATTTATTTTTTAGTACTATTTAAAAAGGAAAAAATTAAAATATTACTATATAAGAAGAGTAGTAATTATATAGTAATTTTTCAAATAATATATGTTATTCCCTTCGTCTTAATTATAGAATTCGCGTAAAATTTTGAGAGTTAATCGAATTTGTGATATTTTAAATTTATTTTTTAGTACTATTTAAAAAGGAAAAAATTAAAATATTACTATATAAGAAGAGTAGTAATTATATAGTAATTTTTCAAATAATATATGTTATTCCCTTCGTCTTAATTATAGAATTCGCGTAAAATTTTGAGAGTTAATCGAATTTGTAATATTTTAAATTTATTTTTTAGTACTATTTAAAAAGGAAAAAATTAAAATATTACTATATAAGAAGAGTAGTAATTATATAGTAATTTTTCAAATAATATATGTTATTCCCTTCGTCTTAATTATACAATTCGCGTAAAATTTTGAG
The DNA here is from genome assembly GCF_000226075.1 of Solanum tuberosum. Lineage (NCBI taxonomy): Eukaryota > Viridiplantae > Streptophyta > Magnoliopsida > Solanales > Solanaceae > Solanum > Solanum tuberosum. Next base: position 1,418,822 of record NW_006239035.1, read on the forward strand.
AGTTAATCGAATTTGTAATATTTTAAATTTATTTTTTAGTACTATTTAAAAAGGAAAAAATTAAAATATTACTATATAAGAAGAGTAGTAATTATATAGTAATTTTTCAAATAATATATGTTATTCCCTTCGTCTTAATTATACAATTCGCGTAAAATTTTGAGAGTTAATCGAATTTGTAATATTTTAAATTTATTTTTTAGTACTATTTAAAAAGGAAAAAATTAAAATATTACTATATAAGAAGAGTAGTAATTATATAGTAATTTTTCAAATAATATATGTTATTCCCTTCGTCTTAATTATAGAATTCGCGTAAAATTTTGAGAGTTGATCGAATTTGTGATATTTTAAATTTATTTTTTAGTACTATTTAAAAAGGAAAAAATTAAAATATAATGAAAGAGGAGTGTATAAAAGTAGGTGGGCCATATTTGTGATAGGTGGGCCATCTTCAAAAACCAAATATAAAAGTAGGTGGGTCATGGTGCCACGTGTCGAAAGAAGAGTGAATTATTCACTCTTCTTATATAGTAATACTTAAATAAAATATTATATATATTATCTCTTTAAATTATAAAAAAAATTCAGCGCCAAATGATCCGAATATTTGTCACAGTGTGAGCTTTTCCAGTAGTACAAATCCTCACCCCAAATTAGATCGAACCCCGAAACTAAAATGGCGGAGGCAGAAACGCCAAATCGGAGCCCCGAAATCCGGAAAGACAAAATCCACAACAGGTGGGTACTGTTCTCTCCGGCGAGATCGCGCCGACCGTCGGACTTCAAGGCCAAATCGAACCCACAACCGAACAATCAAACAGAATGCCCATTTTGCGCCGGCCACGAGCACGAGTGTGCGCCGGAGATATTCCGTGTACCAGCAGATTCCACTAACGATTGGAAAATCAGAGTTATCCAAAACCTATATCCGGCAGTCAGCAGAGAATTGGATTTCCAAAATCCAGTTTCGCTCGTCGGTGATGTAGCAGTTAGTGGATTCGGATTTCACGATGTGGTTATTGAATCGCCGGTTCATTCAGTAAATTTGAGTGATCTTTCTCCGGCTCAAGTTGGGGAGGTTCTGCTAGCTTGTAAGAAGAGGATCGAGCAGCTCCGGAGTTGTGATTCTATCAAGTATGTTCAGGTTTTATTCTGATCCCATTTCAAAATGCATGATTAGTTTTGAAATCAATTTGTCTATTTTTTAGTTGATTTGGTATATTCATTCCTTGTATTTGTATGAAGTTTAAATAAATGCACTGAAAAACTACATAAAAATAGAAAACTAGTTGTAATTGCATCGAAAATTACCCTTTTGATTTGATAATAAATAGAGTTTAGAATCACTTTCTTGTTATGTAATGAATTAATTGGTCTTTCTCATATGAAATTTCTTTTTGTTTAAATTTTGACTTTTAACCTTACAACTTTGATTAGCCGTATTTGTTAATCTATTTAGTTCTGCTAGTTTTCATTTTTCTGTATTCCCTTGGTTATGCAAACTAAATGATTTTACTGTGTACATTAACGGAGAGAGGTTGGACAATGTATTTTCCTTTCAGTCTTACAAATATAAGTCTATTCCAAACGCTTCAATCTTCTTGCTTTTGACCAGACTGACTTGCTAAAATACTGGACCAATTATGAGGAGACATGTTTGTTGGATTAAGTTATAGCAATTCATGGTTAGTTACTGTATACTTTCCATTCGAGTTCTAAAAATTTCATTGTCTATCAATCCCTTGAGGGATATCATCACAGTTAAAGCAGTTTCTTAATAAGTATTTAGGTGAAGTACTTAAGAGGTAGATTATGCTAATCTGAGCAGGGGCTTGTGATACGTAACTCTCCATCCATTTTTTGTGAACTGGTTGATTGGCATGGTAGATTATTTTGAGTTTGTATTTTTAGTGCCAGGAGAAAAGCAATGTAGTATTTGAATGAAGTTTGTTTGATAGGATAAATAGCTAAAATATCACATTGGACTGTCAATTTGAACTATTTAATGAAAGAACACTTGAAACTTGCAAATAGTGTAGCATACTTTTGGTATCAAGTTGAGCATCCAAACTACAATCCATTTTTGAGAACGGGTATGTTCTCTTTGTTAGCTTCTCATATTTATTACGTATTTGATTCCTGTTCGCTGAATTCTCTAAAATATGCACTCCTAAGTTAGTTAGTTATTGATAATCTGGTAGTCATCCCAAATCTATGCAAGAGAACTGATTAATTATCATGAAACTAGAGATGAGTGAGCACAATGGAGATTTAGTAGCAGTATGAAAGCCTACTGGCAATTGTCAGCTGAGCTGACAGTCTTCACATTCATCTTTCTTCATACCAATTCGATCATTATGTTGGGATGATTCCAGCACAATCACCCAAGTTAAGTTTCGTAAGGCAATCGGGTGACTTTCTGTTTTTTCCCAATGTTCAGCCTCTAGATGCAAGGTGGTTATAAAGTCAAGTTTTCATTGTTTCCCTATCAGTTCCTTATCTTCTGAATGCTATGTTATGCCTTCCCTATTATTGTTATGTCCTCTTTACTTTTGTATTTTTTTTTTCAAACTGCTTTGATATGTGTTACATGAGGTGAGGGTCTTTCGGAAACAATCTCTGCCTCCACGAGGTAGGAGTAAGGTCTACGTACAAACTACCCTCCCCTGACCCCACCTATGGGATTACACTAGGTATGTTGTTGTTGTTTTTGAATATGTGCAAAGGATCTGCAGCATGAAACAACATCTATTGTTTTTTCCTCTTTCTCGTTGAGTACTAATGGTTTGTTCATAGTCAGCACGTTTGTCCCATCAAAGACTACTGCACTATATAATATTGATCGACTCACTAACTTTTAAAGGTGTTCAAAAACCATGGAGCCTCTGCTGGTGCTTCGATGAGCCATTCTCACAGCCAGATGATTGCTCTTCCCATTGTTCCTCCAACAGTTTCTGCCCGTCTGGACAGTATGATGGAATACTACAAGCAGACTGGAAAATGCAGCCTGTGTGATATTCAACCAAATGAATTGTTAATTGCTGAATCAGACCATTTCATATCACTGGTCCCCTTCGCTGCAACTTTTGCTTTTGAGATTTGGATAATTCCCCGTGATCACTCTTCTCATTTTCATGAAATAGATAGTGAGAAGGTAATGGAAGCTTTGTTTGTCCATGCTTTGTTTTCATGAGAAAATGATGTGAAATTACACTAGTCTAACTTTACTAATGTCAGTTATCTGCAAATTCTACATGAGAAACTTACAACCTTAATGGATTACGACTTGTGTCAAGTTGACCGTGAAGGCTTTGGCATTTTCAAGTAGAATTGCTGATTGTAGTGAAAAGAAAAAAGAAATCTCATAGCATATGTGGCTGAGGAGGGGGAAACTGATTCAAGAAAAAGATTACAATGTTCTTGGTCGTACTAATTTTCAAATTGTTTTTCTTTCTCAATAAACAGTCAGTTGAATAGCTTGTCTAATGTTTTACCGTTCAAATATGCAGGCAGTCGATCTTGGAGGGTTGTTGAAACTCATGCTTTTGAAGATGTCTTTGCAGTTGAACAATCCACCATTCAACCTTCTGATTCATACTTCCCCATTTCAGGATGACCCCTCATATGCACATTCCACACACTGGTTTTTACAAATAGCTCCCCATTTGAGTGGAGTTGGTGGATTCGAGATAGCAACGGGATGTTACATAAATCCTGTTTTCCCAGAGGATGCTGCCAAAATTCTAAGGGATGTGAGAATCTCCAATAACAATATTTAGAGGAAATATATTAAATCTAATTATGTATGTATTATCTTTAGATACGGTAGCTAAGAAAATAAGAGGATGTGAATCCATCATATGTTGTTTCGATGGCACCTGTTTCAATCATAGTTATTTGTCCCTCTTCCTTCATTTAGTTTCACTTTCCATTTCTTCCTTCTTCAGTCTGACCATTTCTATTTCTTTTAACTTGTTCTTGCTTTGCATCGTTCCTCATTCTTTTTCTCAGTTCTAGACTGTATTATTTCCTTTTTCCAAATGTATGTAGAGAATAACAGTAGAAAAATATAATTGAAGAGGTCTTCTGTCGGTGCAAAATCATTCATTAGGATTGAAAGGTTTAACTAAAGAAGAGAAGGTATGCAAAGAGAACAAAGATTTTAGATAGAGGAACTTGGTTATAGATGAAGACTTCTTGAATAAGGTTAGTTGCTTTGAATTGGATTGATGTGGGTTTATTTCGGGTTGCTCAAATGCCAAAGGGTACCCCTGTTTATACTTGTACAAGGATGATTCTAGCTATAATAAGATTAGTATAAATTGTACTTTGTCACGAATCATGCTGACGTGATCGACATTCACACCAATCCCTATTGGGATGAATCAAAACTAAGCATCTATCTCATGCAATATCTAAATATCTAAACAAGACATATAAATAAAACGACGTAAGTAGAAGTCTCCAAAGTGATTAAATAAATAAACAATGAAAGCCTAAACAAAACATTTATAGAATTCGAAAGTTGATGGGCTAAAACTCTAACTAAAACTGTTTAAGAATAGCAAATGAATACATAAATAGTCTCAATGTTTGAAAAGAAGACATCAAAAGCAACGAAGATTTGCGGCAGTCTGAATGAAAGTAGTTCACCCTCAGATCTGAAAGTAACAGAGCTAAATACGGGAATACGTAAGTAGCGATATATAAATGGGCAGATTTTTCAAGTATACAAATTAACAACTGTATTTACACCAACATAGCAATACTTTTTTTTTCAATTATATAGCAATACTTTTTTTTTCAAAAGTAGAATTTAAATTTTTAAAAAAAAGATTTTCCAAATCAGCCATGCTTTTTTTAAGTATACAAATTAACAATTGTATTTACACCAACATAGCAATACTTTTTTTTTCAATTATATAGCAATACTTTTTTTTTCAAAAGTAGAATTTAAATTTTTAAAAAAAAGATTTTCCAAATCAGCCATGCTTATCCCAATTACCATAAATTTCTCCAATAATTTTACCTTCCCTAATTTATTCAAATATGCTATATATTATCTCCCATAAATAGAGGTTTCCTACCAAAACATAACTCCTTTCTCTGACATAAAAAATCGGCCAAAGAACGACTATTGAAAAAAAATGCATACCAATAATTTCTCAATTCTAATTCAACACAACGGGCAATGGGACTCATCAGGTAATTATATTAAAAATAATACTCATGATTTTTTATTACGTTGTTGAATTTGATTTTTCACAAATATCTATTTTGTACTTTTTGGTAGTTATTCCCTTTGTTTATTTTGTCAATTTTGGTGTAAATTAATTCATACAATTTGGTTGATGTTCGGGATCGTCGAAATTTTGGTGTAATTTCAACAAATTCGTATGATTTTGCTGTACACTGATGTGTCAAATTTGTTTTTTGTTAAAGTTTAGGTTTAATTGGTATGATGTGTGCCGTATGGTAGCAAATATTTTATATCAATAAGTTTGCGATATGTATTTCATTATTTGTTTAGGTATGTGATCTTGTATAATTGTCGCTAATAACTGACACCAAAACAAATAACCAGATGCATGTTTTAGTGTATTGTTTGGTCAAATTTATAATATCTTACATATGAACATACGCATATTGAAATGAGTGTAGTAATAAATAATTTGGTGTAATTGGTGGTGTAAAAAACTGTAAGTTTGACGATCTATGGTATATAATTAGAACCTCATAAATAAAAATATGGTACATATTTTTAGTGTATTTTAAGTATGTGAATTGGTGTAAATAATAATTTGAAAAATATTTCCTACATTTATTGATGGTAACCTAATAAAATCATAAATTTTAAAAATTGGTTTAAGGGTATGTAATATTTGACTGTTTTTTTACGTTATTACATGGTTAAAATATTGATAAAATACTTTGGTATTTCTTTAGACTGGTTTTTTAAGATCATTAAATGGTTAAAATTTTGGTAAAATACTTTGGTATTTCAATAAATGGCTTATATACCAACGAAAATCAATGTAAAAACAAAGCTAAATAAGTTGATTACTGTAGTAATTAATTCTGAAAGTTCCTTTTAATATTAACAAAGAATTTGTTATTTTAAACAGGCAATTACATGGATTACAATATTGAAGGAGTTATGTATGATCCAACCACCAAATATGAAGGCTTGATTACAGC
>NW_006239035.1:1425662-1430062 GCF_000226075.1 Solanum tuberosum
AACTAGATTGATTTGTTTTATATATAATCAATATATGTTGTATTTATTTTGAAGATATTTGTTGTATAGGTCACATCTTGCCGCATACGGAATAGTTGATTCAGAAAATGATGATTCATGGTTATGGTTCTTTGAGAATTTTAAAAATGCATTCGGTGAAAGGGAAGATATGTGCTTTGTTTCTGATAGAAATAAGAGAATTTGGAATGCTACTGCAGCTGTTTATCCCGAATTCAGACATTACGCATGCATATACCATCTATGGACCAATTTACTAAAGAAAACATACAGAGATACAGAAGAGGTTAGAACATTATTCTTCAGTTTAGCAAAAGCTTACACTGTTCAAGAGTTTGATGAATTGATGAAAATGATGGATCAAATTAATCCAAAATACCGTGCTTATCTACAAAAAGCAAATTATGAGAAATGGTCACGCGCACATTCACTAGTAAAAAGGACTTGGACACTAACAAGTAACATTGCAGAGTCACTAAATAATGCTATTCTTGTTGGAAGAAGGTTACCAGTGGTACCATTGTTGGAATTTGTTAGAAAAACAATTGAAGCTTGGAATGAGAAACACAACGAAGAAGGTAGAAATACTACAACAACCTTGGCTAGTAAATTCAATGAAATGTTGGAGGACAATAGAAATTTGTCTCATCGTATGCTTGTAAGTATTAACAATTATCTACTATGCATAGTATGTTTTGGTTTTATTATTTATAATGCATGCTCTTAAATGAAGGTACGCGCATCAACAATACACCTTCATACCATTACAGATGGTGCAAAGAGGTTTACGGTATGTTTGAATACACGAATGTGTAGTTGTGGCAGATTTCAACATGATGAGATCCCTTGTAGTCATGCACTTGCAGCAATCAGATATAGGAATAAACATCGCGATGATTATTGTTCACCTTATTATAGTAATAAGAATTATCAAGATACATATGCAATACCAATTGAACCCTTGCCCTGCGAAAGCACTTGGGATGTTCCATCACATGTCTTGGAAGAGGTAGTATTACCACCAATTACAAGAAAGCAACCAGGCAGACCTCCAAAAATGATCGCAAAAAGGGATTCACCGAAGGAGAGGGGAAGAAGAGGAAAGTAACCTGTAGTGAATGTGGTATAGTTGGGCATAACAAGAAGACTTGCCCAAAAAAAACTCATGATAATTAGCTTTGTGGTATTTTTGTTGTTATTTTTACTTTGCAGTTGTACAATTGAACTATATTACTTTTATTAGATGTACTGTTTTTTAATTTCATTACCTTATTTCAAAGTCGATTACTTTTTGTTATCTTATTCATATTTTTAAATACATAGTTGTTATAAATGGTTGTATATAGTAGATATCATGAACTCTTTTGGATTACGTGTTGTCACATATCCAGAAATATTGATAAAAAATGAACTTATTGGATGATATTCTGCTGTTGATTTGATTTGGTAAATAAGCCAAATTCTTGGTAAAATTATGGTAAATAGGAACAAATTTATGGTAAAAATAAAGGATCATGATAATGGTGTATATAGTAAAACAAATGTTTGCAGTTTACACCAACCTAAAACAACAAATTTAAATTATTAAATGTTAGTATATTAGTTTGGACGCTACAATAATCAACACTCAATTACTGTAAAATTGGTTTACTCTTGTTACAACTGGTACATAGCTTGGTATAAATGATGGTATATATAAAAACCAAATGTCATAATGATGATGGTATATTATCTTACATATGAACATACGTATATTAAAATAAGTGCATTAATAAATTATTTGGTGTAATTGGTGGTGTAAAGAACTACAAGTTTGACGATCTATGGTATATAATTAGAACCTAATAAATAAAAATATGGTACATATTTTAGTGTATTTTAAGTATGTGAATTGGTGTAAATAATAATATGAAAAATATTTCCTACATTTATTGATGGTAACCTGATAAAATCATAAATTTTAAATATTGGTTTAAGGGTATGTAATCTTTGACTGTTTTTTTTTAAGTTTATTAAATGGTTAAAATATTGATAAAATACTTTGGTATTTCTTTGACTTTTTTTTAAGATCATTAAATGGTTAAATTTTTTGTAAGATACTTTGATATTTCAATAAATGGCTTATGAATACAATCTTGGTTAACACTGAAACAAAAAAAAACACACTCTGTTAAAGAAAAAAATTGGTTTACATATGGAAGGGAAAATACACAAAACTGGGTAAACACATTGGTATGTATACCAACCTGCAACTTTGAAATAAATCCAATCGATCATATAAGCAATTAGTATAATTTTTCAATAATGATAAAACCCAATTTATACCAAACTCATACATGTACAAACCAAACACACAATATAAATTTATCACAACATTTAACCAAAAAAAAAAACCAAATAAATGCATAATCACAGAATAAAGACAATATCCAACGAACTCAATACCATAAACGCAACTAAAGTACTATCCAAAATTACAAAAGAGATTCAAAACCATAAAACATTCATGAAATTCTGTCTTAAGAAATGACACTTTTTACTCCTTGACCCTCCGATTTGACCGACCACCTTGCTTAGAAGCTTCATCTTCACTAACAGATTCAGTATCAATTTTCATCTTTCCATATTCCCACAGTGATGCTCCAAATCTCAATCGAAGATTTTCAGCATTTAAAATCGACATAGATATGTTCCTATCTCCATGACAAACAAATTCAGCAAAAGCACAGGTATACAGACCACAATCCCTATAAATATTACCCAATCAGCATAATTAGTACAATACATAGTATAATCAACCACAAAAAAGACACATTATACTTACGTTGAATTGTCGCGTTGTTGTGGGATGTTTTCACGATTACCATATACCAACGGATCACCAACTGGCCTTCCAGCATAATGCACATCTGTATTCCAGTCAATGTCTTTCCTTAAAGCATAATAATCAGTAGCAACTAGGAACAAAGGTATCATTCTAGATATTTTTTGAACCAAAATTGTTACTGCATTGGTATGTTTAACCCTATAACCATTTAAAGAATCATAAATGTATAAACACTTTTTTCTTATGGAAAAAACAACCAGAAATCAGTGGAATGCATCACTACTATTGACTGGAATGCATACATGATCAACATCCACCCATGGAGTATTAGCAAGAATCCTATCACCTCTTATATATTGTGCAACCTCATGATGTATACTAATCAGACTTTCATCTTTGTCATTGGCCTCCCACGCATCATGGATTTGAACAACCCAACTGATGAAAAAAGGGTCAGTAGTAGTGACTCTTGCACTATTATCAGGACCATATTTGCAAAACTTGCGAAGATAATACATTATCACATCAACATGCTGCATATCAAGTTTTATTAGTTAGCACCAAACAATAAAATAATATCACAACTTGATTGAAAGAATCACCATTATCTAATTATTACCTATTAGACTAGATTTATAATTCTATGTTTGTGTCATTGTAACAATTAAACTAAATTAGGAGTCTATGTTTGTGTCAGTAGTTTATTTTCCTAGCATACATACCAAAAAACAATTGTCCCCATAGAACTAAATCACAGATTTCAGTGACTACCATAAGCCAATTTTACTTACCAATCACTAAAAATCACAACAAAAAACAAATACCAAATCTTACTTAAATATATAGTTACACCGTAAGAAATTACCAAATCTCTCCAAGGTTGTCCTGGATAAGCCAAAGGGTGAAACCAATCCATCAAATCCACCCTACCAACACCAAACTCAAAAGGATGATCGATTAGATTTGAAGCAGCAGTGAAGAAACTGGTTTTCCTATAAAACAAAATTAGTAGTTATAACATATAAAGTGAATGAACAAATGGTAAAATACAATTACACAACAATACATACTTTCCACGTTTCTTGGATAATTTGCTATCAACCCATTTCTTAAAATGAAGGATAACTTCACTGTACATATCAAACCCCTTGTAATTTACAAAAGGATGCCTCCATAAACAGTACTTCACTGTGTTCACCGATGTGCCACCTGATTCACTTAAGTTTGTGTATGGTGATTGGGCATACTTTCCTGGAATCTTCGTACGAACATGTTGAACTGGTGAGATAAATGTGTTTTCACCCTCAATAACACCAAACTGATTGAACTTTGTTTTTCCAGCTTTAGCAACTTCCAAAGGTGTGACACAAATATTTTCAGATTCAACATCTACCAATGATGACACGTATGTTTGTCCAGTTTCAAGAGCAACCAACTGTGATTCACGCATATTGGGCATAACAAAGTCATCCAATGTAGGAGTTTCTCTATTTATTTCAAAATCAACAGATACACCACCTATTAAGATATACAAACATCGTTTATGTATCTATAT
>NW_006239035.1:1430810-1431444 GCF_000226075.1 Solanum tuberosum
ATTTTCCGCCTCAATGATAGCAAGCTCCTCATCCATGAACACAAGATCTTCAAATGTATACTAACACAATAATAATAAATTGTGAATATACACTACTCATAAAAAAGAAAATTAATTAATAAAAACAAAAGAACTTATATTACCTGATTGTCGTATTTTCTGAACATTCCTTTCTGGAGATGGTCAAAATATATCTTGTTTTTGGATATATCCCAATTGAATATTCTAGGCGTTCGATTGGATTTATGAATTGCAATTGAACCATCAACTTTGTTACAACATTCATAAAACCAAATTTGCAACGCGAGCGAAAATCCTTCAAACTTCACATAATTCGAATCTTTTGCCATTTGACTCGATATAGAATGACGAAGATTAAAAAAGGACAGATTGCCCCAGGGGTACATAATGTACTGTCCCGACTCAACACATAAGAAGTGATCTTTTGGAATATGTGACAATTGTGGTGGAGATGACAATATGAATGTACTAATGAAATAAATCATAGACATATTAAAAAAGTCTTCTTCCTGAATCAACCCATCTTCTTTAAACACTCTTATGAAATCAGCTTTCAAAACCTTATCAACAACATTTGGAAAGTAACGAGAAAGTAACTTTGATGTACTATTCT
>NW_006239035.1:1432597-1433268 GCF_000226075.1 Solanum tuberosum
TCATTTTGCCTTACAGATCTATCACGTTTACTCTTCTTATTGAATGGAATATCAGTCAAAACAGTTATATTTTCCGCCTCAATGATAGCAAGCTCCTCATCCATGAACACAAGATCTTCAAATGTATACTAACACAATAATAATAAATTGTGAATATACACTACTCATAAAAAAGAAAATTAATTAATAAAAACAAAAGAACTTATATTACCTGATTGTCGTATTTTCTGAACATTCCTTTCTGGAGATGGTCAAAATATATCTTGTTTTTGGATATATCCCAATTGAATATTCTAGGCGTTCGATTGGATTTACGAATTGCAATTGAACCATCAACTTTGTTACAACATTCATAAAACCAAATTTGCAATGCGAGAGGAAACCCTTCAAACTTCACATAATCCGGATCTTTTGCCATTTGACTCGATATAGAATGACGAAGATTAAAAAAGGACAGATTGCCCCAGGGGTACATAATGTACTGTCCCGACTCAACACATAAGAAGTGATCTTTTGGAATATGTGACAATTGTGGTGGAGATGACAATATGAATGTACTAATGAAATAAATCATAGACATATTAAAAAAGTCTTCTTCCTGAATCAACCCATCTTCTTTAAACACTCTTATGAAATCAGCTTTCAAAACCTTATCAATAGCATTTGGAAAA
>NW_006239035.1:1433432-1440741 GCF_000226075.1 Solanum tuberosum
ATATCAACAAAAACGTTGACATTAACGTAAGAACACCAACGCGATTGTTTCTTCTTGATCTAAAAATAATATATTAAAAATCAATAAATTATAATAGTCATAAAATGCAAAATTTATAATATAAGCAAAGAAATATTTGCATCAGAAAGTACATTACTAGAAAACGACGGTAAAAACATACCTTTAGTGGTACTTGTGTTGCCTTTTTCCTTTTATTATTAATAAACCTAGTCCATTTTTGACTTAAACCATTCATACCTTTGCTCACCGAACCCCCATCAACATTCTAGAGCAGAAAAAAAATTAATTAATGTTACAAATCTTTCTAATAAGAACAAGATTCAACACTTGCATGTCACAAAAAAAAAACAGAAATTTAATCAAATAAATAAATACCTTTAAATCCTGATCATTATTTACTCTTAATCTTTTAGAGAGGGGGATTTCGTCCTCAAAATCGCTATCATCTTGATAATGATCTTTTACCAATTTTTCTTTACCCTTCGATTTTGTATCAGCCCCATAATCATCTTTTTGTTGAACTTTGTAGGATGATGAAGAATTGATAACAATACACTCATTAGATCTACCAGATGGTCTTGAACAACTGATCGACGGGCTATCAACGACTACCACAAATTTGTTAAGTCTAGGACTTTTACATGGAGTCTTTTCCATCGAACAATGGCAATTTTTTTAGTTAGTTGGCTTGCGAAACGTTTCTGTGAGAAGATTAAAGGTTAAGAAAAGTGAAGAAGAAAACGGAAGAGGAAACCCTTTTGATTTCCCCAAATATTTTCAAGATTTCTTGAAACTATAACTCCACATTGATAAGAACACCCTTTTTTTGATAAAAAAAAAACAGCTTTATCAAAAAAAAATAATTAATTATGATCCCCAAAAGATCCACTAAGCCTAAAAAAGGGAAAAAAAATAAAAGTAATAAACGTGTGTATTCGAAACGGTTTAGGAGGGAGAATATTTGATAAATATTAATATCCTAATTATACTCCATATAAAAGGCACGAATTACTAAAAGTATGAGAGAGAAAATCTGTAAAACAAAATTAAATTGAATATAAAAATTAAATGTTTTATTATGTATGTAATTTAAAAACTTAGTTTGTAATTAAATATAAGTATATTGATATTTTGTTAATAAAAGTCTTAAGTAGTATATTTCTGTAATTTTTCCTATATAAATTCCTCCATAAAGCAATAGACAGGTTCATTCCTCATAGTCAAGTCACAAGTCATTGAAATCATCATAAATAACTAACATATCTGCATGTAAATATATATAACCACATCATCTTTCTAACATATTACAATCCATCACCTACTGAACAAATAAGTACATAGTATCTGACTCAACACTCTAAAAATATTAGTGTAACCATTTATATTGGTATATCCCCTTCTTTAGAAATTAGAATATAATATATCCTTTATCAATGCTAGATCTTAACTAGCATGTCACATCATCAAGTGATGAGCAAACAATCACCAATCAATATAAATCATCAACACACTTGTCAAAATACAAAAAAGTCAATAAAATCATGAAAATCATATTCATCCTAGCCATGCAGTTGTATAGTTTCTGCAACTTGCGGTAATATCTAACACTCTCTCAGAAATCTTAAGTCTCACTTTCATTTGAACACATATATCAAAGGGTCTTAATCTTGTCTAATTAATCATGACCTACAAGGGATCCTAGGTGTCCATCACCATGTACCATATCGATGTGGTACCCAATCAAACCGCTGACATAACTGCTCGCTCGTACGCTCACACCAGACTCAAGCCATTGATCATCAGAATAGTAAATGCATTCTCACTGTATCCGAATATCTCAATATGCTAACCTTTCCAGTTACCTCTCAAGATAACACAATAAATACTAAATAATCACAAGTTCATATTCCGTAATATCAGTGAAATAGAAAGTTCAATAGTTTACATGCTTTATTCAAACCAGCAAATATTAATTCAATCATAACAAACACTAACTATGTCTGAAGAACAATCAACATGCAATACAACTCATATTACAAGAAAGTATAACTCCAAGTAAATCGCAACTTACTTCAATTGAAAACTGAGAATAAGCAAGTTAAATCGTTGATGCCATCTATTTTCGCACCGCCTCATAATGTTCAAAGTCTAAGACAAAATAAATATAATGACACTTTAATCATCTACTTCATCAAACGAAGGTCTTGAATATTCAAACCCAACTAATTTCACCTTTTTAGAGGGTCAAACTATTAGTATAATGGTATTTCATTAAATTAGAGATTTCCATGGCGTACCAATAAATATAATGATACTTTAATCATTCATGGAGTTTTATATACCCCATTAACCTCTCTTAAGTGGTTAATATACTCAAATAATTCATTTTTATCATTCTTCTAGGTTCCTCAATATCATAGTTAAATGTTATGTTCATAATTCCACTAGAAGATAGAATTTAACGATCTAGAATTGAAAATTAAACATGCATAATTATATTGCCCTACATGCTATTCCACCAAAATAATAATCCTAAGGATTCAACCCATAAAATCTTATGAAAAACATACCCTTTGATTCTAGGAAGAAATTGAATTTACGGAGTGAAAAGATGAAAGAGAAGCACTTACCTCATGAGAGAAAAAAAACCCTAAGCCTTGGAAAAGTTGCCCCTAGATTCTCTGGTCGAATATTCTAATTTATGACTAAGGCAAGACGAAAACTGACTTAAAATCGCGAATCACTATTTTTCACTGACATGACTTTTCAAACTCAGTTTTCTATTTTCAGATTGTTATCAACTCTTAACTCATGGAAACATATTCTACGATTCTATGGTCCTAAACACCCATAATGACAAGACAAACATTACATACTTAGGACTTAAATATATTATAAATATAAAATTAGGAGAACATTTTAGAAATAGTTGACTTTAGAGAGAAATGCAGTCTCATTAACTAAAGTTTCCTAATTAAAATTTGTAGGTATAGTTTAATGTGCTATTTTATTCATAAATGTATTCCACTCTAAAATTTTGTTAGATTTACAAACAGATTGGTATAATTGGCACCTCAAAATCTATTTAAAAACGGAAGATTTCCGTAAATCATGTACAAATCTTCCTTTTTTAGTAGTCTTTTTTGAACTTCATCGTTGAACATCAATATATATAGTTCACGATTCTCAAAAAGTCATAATTTAATCCAAATTGGTTTGATTTCTTCATTTGAAATATAAATAGGGTAAAGATCATGATTCAATCCAAAATTTGATTTGATTTCTTCATCTAAAATATAAATACAGTCTACAAGTGCAATTTAAACGTTATTTTGTTGATTACATTGATTCAATTAAACTTTTTTGTTATTATTTGGCAATTGTAGTTCGAATAATGAATTTAGAAAATTCAATTATCATCGGGAATTTCTGACTACATTTATACAAATAAAGTCTCAAAAATCATATGAATTTCATAATAACATTATTCGTACATGTTGATTGATATATGTATTGATGTTATATGGGCTTTCACTTTAACATCAGATCCAAATGACTTCGTATTGAACATGTTCCTTATTGACTTCTTGTAAAATGAGAGTTCGGAATCTAAATAAGCCACAAAAATATAAAAGTGACCAAAATAAGTCACTATTCTGGTAAGTAACTAAAATAGGATTAATGGAGGAAAAAATTCTGTTTTATGTAATATTCCAAATGTTTTCCGTTAGTCTCATAACGTGTATATTTTAATATATAACGGAACTATTTTTTCACCTTGTAAAACGGAACTATTTCTTACACTTTGTAAAGTGTAAGGTTTTCTTACACTTTGTAAAGTGGAAGTTTTTCTTATACTTTATAAAGTGGAAGAAAAAATTATGTTTTACAAAGAAGAATATTTTTCACGTTTTGCATTAAATTGTATCTCTTTATGAAGCTTTTGCAGTGTTTGTCATACAATTATATTAATTTGACATATCATAAAAAAGAAAAAAATCATTACATTATGTATTTTTATTTTTTATTCTGAAAATTCCTCCAAGCTCTATTTAAGGATGTTCAAACATAGCACCTTCAACATCTTTAGTCTTCTAGTTTTCTTCATTTCAATCACAAAAAAATGTCTTCAAAATACCCTACTTCATTTTTATCACAAGGACAAGTAAATTTTGGAGAGTGGATTATCTATAATGACGAATCGTTGACCGACTTTTTGAGGGTTCCAAATGACTACATAGATCAAATCAAGTTAACAATACTTGAAATCTATGTTAGGAAGGAGCCTAAGACTAGTCAACAACGTTCTCCTTTATCGGTCGATGTCCATCCCCGATTAGAAAATCGTAATAGCGTTGATGGATTTCCGATAACTCAATCTACTGATTTTCCTAACATGACTCATTATCAAAATATTCTTACCGGTCGATATGATTTTGATTTGAACGAAACTATCAATGAAAGTGACTGGTAATGCTCAATAATTATATTTCGATTATTATTTGTTGATTTTGTCAATTATTTATTAATTTATATGATTTATTATTATTATTATTATTATTATTGTTATTATTGTTATTGTTATTATTATTATTATTATTATTATTATTATTATTCTTGTTGTTGTTCCAAGTTATGGACTAGATAATTATTTTGATTAGTCCTCACACTTTTAAAAGGACGGAAAATGTTGGGACATCCTCAAATTTTCATGTCTCGCCTACTTTTGATGCAAATGATTATCGGTATGTCCAACACTTGATTTTTTTATTTAAGTAAGTTAATTGCATGAGGCAAATATTTATACTTTTTTACATATATAGGAAAATATCACACAAGATGAGCCCATTGATCCTGTGAATATCGATGATCATGACCTTCCAAATTACGGCTTACCTTCATCTAGTAATAGTGATGATTTGCCTAATGCTGAGGAATCAGGAGATAATGTTCCATTTGAGGCATCATCTAGTGATGATAAATTTTTGATGCACAATCGGACCAAGACCAATGTCCATGAGTCTATTTCGTAATCATGAAATTCCTTATCTTGATCATCTCCCAGATGGTCCAGATATCTTAGGCGATACACATGGATGCCTAAATTATTCAAGATTTTTTAGGATAATTGAAAAAAGTCACAGCGTCACACACTCATCAACTATCACCAACAAAGGGAAAACATATTTGAGGTGCAGACACATATGCATCATGACCATGGTGGTAATAAGCACATTGTAAATGCATCGCAAGAAATATGTCAATGTGGTAAATGACAATCATACCACATTCCGTGTTCTCATGCAATAAAGGGATTTGACCAAATTGGGTATCAAGCATGGGAGCATATGGCACAAGAATTCAGCGTGCGTAACTACAAAAAAGCCAACTCCGGACAATTCAATCCACTCAGCAGTGAAAAGTATTGACCCGATAGTCCCTTTATTACGATAGCAAATAAAAAATATTTACGAAAAGTGGGCGTAAATAAAATCACATGTATACATAATGAAATGGACGTTCCAGCAAGTACACTCACTCGCAAGTGCTCAACGTGCAAACAAATAGGCCATGATAGGTGTTGACACCAAATTTTGTCCCTCCTTTCTTCTAATTTATTTCGTTGAGCTACTAAATTGCTAATAAGTGGAATACTTTATAATTCGCTATTATTTTCTATTTATCTCTATTACTATCGTAATTACTTTAACTTTTATTATTTTTAACGATTATCATATTTTTATTATCAGTTCCACTATTTCAAAATTATACTTTTTACTATCAACGTTACTATTAGTACTTTAATGTCGTCTTGTTTAAAATAGTATGTCGTTACTTTAGTTCAAGTTTCTTACTTTCTAAACTTTTTACGTAATATATATTATACTAATTATTAACTTAGAAGCTCAAACGAATTAATTTAAAGAAGGAAAGACTACAAAATTCAGCTCTTATAATAACCAAAAATGAAGTCCAGTTCTTGTTAATCAATAAAGCCCATTTGATTCAAATAGGCCCAAACCGTAAAGCCCTTTAGAAATCATATCAGATTTTTTCAAAAGGAAAACCTTTTAACCTATTCTTAGGAGTATTGTTTGTCTTCTTTCTCTTTTCCTATTCTATACAAATTTCATTTCGTATCTCACCATGGCAAGACTATGTTCTTCCATTTTTGTGCAAAAACTGTAGTGCTATGAACCTCTCTATTTCATTTTCAACCGATCAGTCAACAGAAGAAGCCAAAAGACTTTTTGAAAATCTGATTTTCTATGCAGAGAATCACTTTAGCAGATTCAAACGGCTCTTTTTGAAGCCAAATCTTAACCCGTGACTTTCCCCTCATCTGTGCGAATTTGAATTTCAAAATATGAGAATAGAAGCCTTGTGAGTTGTGATTCTCCTATAAATACATCTCAAAACTCTCATCTAAAGGAGGTTTTTAGAACATGAGACCTTTTCTTATCATTTCACTATCAAAACTATTTTCTCAAAGGCTGAACATTTCTATTTTACACTTCAATATTATCTAACAAGTCTACTCTAGTCTTTATTTGCTGATTTTGTGGGAGGAACGAGTGTAGATCCTTGATCGATGACTTGGTTCACTGCACCACAATCGGTAATCTCGGTCCCCTTTCCTTGTTATATTTTACCCTTTTATTCATTGTGCTTGTATTATTTTAGGAATTCATGTCAGTTTCTTGTTATTCCGAATTAAAAAAAAAATGACGAATGATGATATATAGTTCAAAACTTGTGGTGGTGATTACTTTGTTCCTTGAATGCGTCATGTTATAAGCGTTTGAGATGTCAGTTTGTTTCATTAACCAGTGTGCAGTGTACGGGTATGGAACTGGGAAAAGATTGCATGTCATGGAGTCTAAGTTATTAGCATAACAGTAGCATAAAGTATTGGACTGGCACTTACCAGAATTGGTTCTGTTGGAATGTATGCGTCCACGTTTTCTATGGGACCAGGTCCTCAGCACAGTTACAATAACAGAAAATAAACAAAGTGCTGAAAGTAAAGATTGCACAACAACTTTACGTGGAAACCTCCTTGCTCAAGGGAGTAAAACCACGACCTGGCCTGCCAGGACTTTTCAAACTTCTTTCACTAATCTTCTCCAAGCAAAAGTAAAAGCAAGTTTACAAACCGAGATTAGCCTACTAATCCCAACTCTAAGCAATACCTCCTATTACTTAGATGAGCCAGAGCAGATACAACACTGCCCACTAAGCTATCACCCTTAGATAACTTAGACTTTGCTAAGCGGATACAACACCG
>NW_006239035.1:1441134-1444376 GCF_000226075.1 Solanum tuberosum
CCCTTTTTGATGATGACAAACAACCTGCATAACTCCTCACGTGAGTGAACAAACATTCATTCAATGACTGGTGTTTCCCGTTAATTGAACAAGCAACCTCGTCGGACTGGTGAAGTACTCTGAAGCGTCACTTTACATTCAGTGCCCCTATTCCACAACCAACTTTACATTCAGTGCCCCTATTCCACAACCAACTTTACATTCAGTGCCCCTATTCCACAACCAACTTTACATTCAGTGCCCCTATTCCACAACCAACTTTACATTCAGTGCCCCTATTCCACAACCAACTTTACATTCAGTGCCCCTATTCCACAACCAACTTTACATTCAGTGCCCCTATTCCACAACCAACTTTACATTCAGTGCCCCTATTCCACAACCAACTTTACATTCAGTGCCCCTATTCCACAACCAACTTTACATTCAGTGCCCCTATTCCACAACCAACTTTACATTCAGTGCCCCTATTCCACAACCAACTTTACATTCAGTGCCCCTATTCCACAACCAACTTTACAACAAAATTTCCCCCTTTTGACATCATTGAAAAGGTGAAGCAGTAAACATATTCAAGTTAAATGCAAGGCAATAAAGAATTCAGGGCCTTGGGCCACACAGAACATGTGTATGTAAGCATAAAGAGAGTATTAAACCACACATGAACAAGGCAGAACCATAAATAACATTAGATCACAGATACTGACCACTGTAGTAAGACAACAAAACATAAAGCCACAAGAGTTTTTATCAGGATTGAAGAACAAAGAGGGAAACTAGGAAAACAAGACACTTTTAGGACGGAGGGGAAGGGGAGTGAGGATGCGCCTAAACAGAGACAGAGGCTTATTTGCATCCTCATGAACCTTGATAAGCTGTTTAATTTGTTGAGAGCCTTAACTTCCTCACTGAGTGAGGCATTTGTCTTCAGCAACATTATATTCTCATCCCTCAACTTTTGCAACACCTGCTCATTTCCATTGCTGGTACCAGGTCCCCTCGAAATCGCCTTCTACAATTCAGACTTCAGTTTAGGGATTTCAGCCTCCTAGTCATTCAGAATCTCAGTGAGATCACTTACTTCCCATTTAAGAGTAGCCTGCTACTCTAGAACATTTGTCACTTGAGATCTGCCCCTAGATTTTCCTTTAACACACTCACATTCCAGCATAATGGCAGGGGGTTGATATCTTCAACTTCATCAAGCTTCTCCATGTGAAAAAGATCAACAACAGATGCCACTGTTCTCATTTCAGTTCTAGGCACTAACACCTTGTTGATGAACAAAAAAAAACTTATATTCCCCTTGAGAAACTCTTTTGGTAACCCTGCATTCTTGACATCTCCACGTTTTGTGGCAAGTTTAGTGAAGTCACTGGATAATTTTCAACCTTCAATTGTTTGAATTCCTCCCTTGTCATTTCCTTTTCTTCACTTTGTTTTTGAATCCTAGGACCTGATCCCTTTACGGGTATTAATTTTAGCCACATGTTTTCTAACTTTCTCCCTTTTCACAAGAGATTTCTTTGCAACCTTCTGGAGTAGGAAATGAAAAGTTGAATGAACTAGAGTTTTCAACTTCTTGGGAGATAGGGATCTTTGAAGAAGACTCAGAGTTAGGCATTTTGAAGAGAAAGAGTGAAAAGATTTGGAGAGGGAATTAGTGAATTTCAACAAGAATTGTTTAAAGAGATTAAATAATTTGATTCACTAAGAGAAATAGTATATAAAACCAAAAAGACATCGGATCCCTAACAGTAACGACCTTTGGTTTAAAAGCAAAAAGACGTCTGAAACTGACGCGATGAATGGGCGAGGGACACATGGCAGTGATGTTGACATACATACAGTGTAGCGTAAGTGATACTAACCTCAGGAGGACCAGGTCCCCTTTTAAGTTTGCAACCCTGTCTGTATGATTTAATCTTCCCTTCAGCTAGACACACCATGAGTGTATACCTGCATTAAGGTACCAAAAGTGAATTCTTAAGTGACAAGCATTAAAACAAGTATAGATACCTGCCTTCCGTAACATAATCAAAATAGAAGATTTTTTGTGCAAACTTGTCAAGGAATCAGGTAATCTTGTGCATCCCCAGCCTCATCCTGTTTTTAATGAAACATTCTTTACTCAATGACTCTGTAAAGATATCAGTCAGCTGGTCTTCAGTCTTACAGAACTTCATCACCACATTTTGCTTCTCAACATTGTCCCTCAAGAAATCAGTGATGATCCAAGAAAATATGCCATGCCTGATGTACTCTTTCGATCTACAAGAAAGCCTGCATAGTCAGCATCTGCAAAACTAATTAGATCAAGTGAGTCACATGTTAGGTAGAAGAGGACCAGGTTCTGAGTTCCCTTCAAATATCTCAGGATACGTTTGGCTGCCTTCAGGTGAGACTCCATTGGTTGCTGCTTGAAATCTTGCACACATTTCTACACAGAACATTATGGCTGGCCTGCTTGCTGTAAGGTATAAGAGTGACCCAATAATTCCCCTATACATGGTCTGATTGACCTCCACGCCATTTTCATCTCTATCAAGTTTCACACTTGTGCTTATAGGAGTATCCAGCACCTTTGCCTCAAGAACTTTTGCTTCAATCAGATTGAACTTTCAAAGCAGTTCCTTGATGTATTTCTCTTGACATATAGAGGTACCCTGAACAGACAATTTGATTTGCAGGCCTAGGAAGAAAGTGAGTTTTTCCCGTCATGCTCATTTCAAACTCACTGCTCATCAGATCAGCAAATTCCTCTTTTGAACCCATTTGCAAGAAGAATTATTGATAGGCATTCATACCAAGCTCTGGGAGCTAGTTTCAACCCATACAGAGCCTTGTCTAACTTCAGCACATGATTTGGCAGTTCTGTATCTTCAAAGCCTGGGGGCTGTTTGACATGCAGTTCTTCCTTTAGATTCTCATTCAAGAAGGCACTCTTGATGTCACGCCCCGAGCTACCCCCGAGACGCGGACACGGGACCTAGGACCACAAGTGATCCCAAGCTAACCCCGCTGGCATGATCATAAGCATACTAAAGATAATAAACTGATGCGGAACCTAAATCATAAATAAATCTGAAAAGATGGGGAATACCCATATACTATAGCTGAATATATCAAATCTGAGAGTTTAATGCAAAAGAAATATCAAACTCAAAATACTAAGCTGAATCTAACTATGTCTGAAATAAGCCTCTAAACTGACTAGAAATGTTGGGACATGCCCCAACTAG
>NW_006239035.1:1451883-1453731 GCF_000226075.1 Solanum tuberosum
CGGTCAGACCTACGGACCGTGGATCGATTGACGGTTCGTGCTGGTCAACCGTCAATCGGGACTAAAGCTGGGCTTTTGGGGCATCGATCTACGGACACGAACTACGATCCGTGACCTGACCTACGGACCGTAAGTCCGGCCGTGGGTCAACACTTAGCCAAATTTTCTGACTGAGTCTGGGAGGGGTTGCAGTGGTGAACCACGGACCACCAGCACGGGCCGGGGTCTGACCTACGGTCCGTGGATGGTGACCGTAAGTTGCACCTGCAACTTCTCGAAATCTGTATTTTTGTCTGTTTCGAATACGGGGTGTTACACTTGACATCCATTTGAAAGAGCTTGAATTCCATATGAGCAGCAAATGCTATCAGAATTCTGAAGATCCATCTTGTTCCAAAAACTGTTCTGTTGATAGGTCGGGGGACCAGGTGCCACACTTTGCTCTTCTCAAACTGACAGCGTTCTTCTTGCGTTGATGTTACCCAATCTGCATCCTGTAGAGCCTCATTGATGTTTCTTGGTTCAATGGATGACATAAGGCTGAATATGCAACTAGATTTCTTGTCCTGGATCTAGTTTGAATTCGAGAGTTACGTGGAGAGATGAGATTGTCCAATGGATGTGATGATTGATGTTTCCATCCGGACTTTCTGATCAACTCTTCTTCGATTTCAGCATCAAATTCAGCATCATCATCTTTATGATTTTGAGATGGAACCTTCTGGGTAGTATCAAAGGGACCAGGTGCTCCTATGAGATCTGCAGCAATTTCCTTTGCAACCTGTTTGTTTCCAGAGTTTTGGATATCTTTGTCTTCCCTTTCCTAGATCAGCTCTTCCATCTCATGGTCTCCCTTTGATCATCAATTTTTCTCAGATTCATCGAATGTCACATAAATGCTCTCTTCGACACATAGAGTTCTTTTGTTAGACACTCTGTAGGCCTTGCTGGTAGAAGAGTATTCTACAAACACACCTTCATCACTCTTGGCATCATCAGTTTGAGCACTCAGACATGACAAGTTGTTTCCCTTCAGTTATGAACTTGACTTCATTTCCCTTGTTGCAAATATGAAACACACTTAAGAGATTAAACTTCAGACCATCCACATAGTGTACACTTTCTATGGAATGATCTACAGTTCTTCCTATTTTGCCATTACCAAGAATAAAACTTTTCTTTTCGCTGCCAAATGACGCACCACCACCTTAGTGTGCTTCCAAAGAGAGGAAGTTAAGAGTATTTCCAGTCATATGTCTTGAGCATCCACTATTCATGTACCAGCATTGACTGCTCCCTCTCTTCTGCAAAAGAATCACTTATTAGACTTGGGAACCCACTTCAGACGGAGTTCCCAATAACTATCAAAAGGCTTAATAAGAAACCTTCCTGTCCAGGGGGCAAAGTGTTCTTACTGAAAACGATAACGGGGACCAGGTCCCTTGAGTTCTCTTTTATCATTGTTTTCAGATCTGACAAATTTCTCATGCTTTTCTTTTGCTTTTCTCAGAGTCTCACACTTTTCTTTTAGATGACCATTACGCCCACAGTGAGTGCACAACAGATTGTCAGATACAGACACATATTTGCTATGAGGATTATAAGGAGGTTCTATTGGTCTACGTCTCAACCCTTTCTTTCCATTGAAACTCTGATTAGACAGATTAGAGAGTATCTTAGAAGAGTCAGTCCATTTTAGAGAGTGGCTTAACTCCTCCTTGACCTTACTCAGATCCTTTCTCAGTTGAGAATTTGTTTCAAGAGAAGCAACTAACTTGGACTCAAGGATTTTAAGCTTTTCTTCCAGTTCTTCCTCAAAGATGCTAAGCTTTCTCTTTCCACCTACTG
>NW_006239035.1:1453956-1455034 GCF_000226075.1 Solanum tuberosum
AAGTTTTCTCAAATTTTTAATGGGAAGAGTATCTAGATCATCTTTAAGATAAAAAAGAGTTACCTCATTTAGATCCTCTTCATCATCAGACTTTGCCATTAATGAGAAGATGGAATTGAAGACATTTTCATCATCTTTAATAGCCATCATTGAAACATCTTCATAACTTTCTGCATCTTCTTCTAACTCACTTGAATCATTTCCCCATACAGCAAAGGCTTTTCTCACCAATTGATCAGCATGAACCTTTCTCCGAGCACTGTCTGGGACCAGGTCCCTCTTGCGAGGTCTGAAATCCTGAGTTTCCTGCTTCTGGCTGGGGAAATCTCTCATGAAGTGACCAGGTCTGCCACATTTATGATAAAGATCATTTGCATTTGTTGTTCTGCTGGTCGAAGCCTTCTTTTGAAAGACGTCATGTTTCTTGATGATTTTTTGAAACCTTTTCGTAACATAGGCCATTTGATCTTCCTCCTCAGTCGCATCATTTTGTGAGGTTTTCAGAGCAACAAATTTCTCCTTCTTTCCCTCTTTCATGTTTGTCCCATGCTTTTTCTTCAGCTCGTAGGTTTGGAGATTTCCAATCAGCTCATCCATGGCAAGTGTCTTCAGATCTTTTGCCTCTGTTATAGCATCAACTTTGCTTTCCCATGACTTGGGAAGAACCTTGAGAATCTTGCGAACTTGTTTGCTTAAGGGAATGGGCTCACCTAAGCACCTTAGTTCGTTGGTGATGGAAGTGAATCTTGAGTTCATTTCAAAGATAGTTTCACCTTCCTTCATGCAAAAATTCTCGTATTGAGTCGTAAGCATATCGACCTTAGACTCTTTTACTCGTTGTGTTCCCTCATGGGCTGTTTGGAGACAGTCCCATATCTCTTTGGCTGATTCACAGGCAGAAATTCTGTTGTACTCATCCGCTCCAATTCCACACACTAGGATCTTCTTGGCTTTGTAATTCTTTTCAATCTTCTTCCTATCAGCTTCATTATATTCTTTTCTTGTCTTGACCATAGAAGTAGTGGTCTCTCCATCCTTCACTTCCTTGACTGGAATGTAAGGACCATCAAGAATAATG
>NW_006239035.1:1455778-1473878 GCF_000226075.1 Solanum tuberosum
AGCAAATCGCAGCACTTCAATCAAGTCCCTTGCTGTTCTTGAAGCTTGAAAAAACTCTCTCTTTGAATGAATGAGTAATATTGTTGTATGTTGTTTAGTATATACCACAAAAAGTTATTACCAAACGTACAAGCAACCTCTTGTTTCTGATTGGTGAAGTACTCTGCAGCTTCACCAACTTTTCTGACGCAGACACAACTTTTACAGCTGTACCGCACTTTGACAGCTGGACGAGTATTCATACTCTGCAGAGGACCAGGTCCCTGCACTTGTGAGGAGATCATCAAAACACCAAAAGACATAAGCTCTTATCAGGTTCCATAGTGGTGTAATTGTGTAACTGGAAAATGACTTTGTTTCTTCTGTACTATAAACTTGTGGGACTGTAAGGACAATATGCTCTATGTGCCAAAACAATTCACATACATGAATCAGTTTCTACTATCTATTTTGCTTCAACAACTCTATTTCTTAGTTCCTTTTAATCTATGTTTTTAACATGTACATGTGGCTATAATTGGAATCAAGAATCTTATTTCTTTGTTGTAGATATCATATTATATTTCCTGAATCACTAACTTAAGATTTTGTCTAGTGTGATTATGTTGAGAATATGTCATCTGAAAACTTGTTTCTTACTTTATGAATTAGAGTAAGTGTAATGTATCACTAATGAAAACAAGTGTTTGTTCGGTATGAGTTTAAAATCATGTTAACTTTATAATTTGTAGTTTATTGACTATCTAGCTCTTATGTTCGCTCGAGGTTTCTAATATTTTTATCTTGTTTATCTATTTTTGTATGAACGCCCGGAGCCGAAGAGTCCCATTATGAGACTCAACGACACCATTTTCACATGGAGCTTGCATATCTTATACATGGATCGGAGTCGGCACGTCCTTATTCTTCCCTGCTTCATATTGTTCAGACCTCTAGTAACAGAGGAGATCCTTTCTTTCTGTTAAAGTCGAGCATAACTACTAATTTCCTCATTTACTTTAGCTTGTTTTATTTGATTGTATTGGTGTGATTAACATTTTATCTTTGTCTATGTGTTACGTGTTCCCTTATATGCAATGACTAATAGCTAGGCTTTAGTTGGAATTCCCTTTGACCCTCATACAGTAGCTATGAACACTTGCTTTTATCACATAAAAGAGAGTCGTTATTTCTTTAAAAAAAACAAAAAGGGCTTAAGAAACCAACTTTGTTAAGTTAGAAATATTCCTTATTGAAATTTCCTTGCAGTTGCTAATTTTGGTTTCAAATACTTTTGTCAAAACAACCACAATAGCGTTTACTGTTCCAACTCCTTTTTTTTTTAGGTTTACATTCTTGAATTTATTCAAATCTTAAACTTTTCCCTCTAAATTTATTTAAGTTTACTAGATCTTCTTTTACTACTTCTAATACTTCATTTTTGATAAAATTCCAATTTCTTATTAAATTCAAACGGATTCAAGTCATCATTATTCAATAAACTAATTTAACTTTTACAAAACTATTTTACTTCCACACATTTCCAACTATACGCATTTTTCATAAAATATATATTTTCAATTATTGAATTTAAAGTTTTTTTAAAAAAAAGTTAGCTTTTTATAAATAATTTTTACTTTCTTACACTTAGCCTAATTAATTAGTTAAGTTCGGCCGGTTAACCATTGTTAATGGATCTTAAAGGATGTCTAACTTCTTCCCTTTAGATAAGTTGAACCCTTACCTAGAATCTCATGTTTGGTAGACCTTAAAATGAAGTTTAACTTTAAACATGACTTTAATCAATTTAGGTGTCCTAATTCACCGTACTAATTAGGTGGCGACTTCTTAAATTAGTCAATTAACTTTAGAAATCTCCAAAATGTTGTACACTATTTTGACCCGGTTAAAATGGGGTATAACAGCTTGGTGACTTCACCGGGACTTATTAGGTTCTAACCACAACAAACTTAGTTTAATTAGGCTTTTATGTGCTTACTTTAATTACTTTATTTGTCATAAACTGTTGTTACATGCTATAGATTGTTTGTTTGCTTTGAATTATTTTCACATGATATATTATACTTACATGCTATTAACTATTTGTTTGTTATAAACTGTTTATTTGTTATTGTCTTTCTTAACTGTCATTCCTCTCATATTTCTCCACTTCTTGGAAATTCACACTATCACATGTACACGCGAGGTGTGTTTTGCGCACTCGCAAATTTCTTTCAAAATTTCAAAATTTAGGAGAGTTGGCATATGCGCGGGATGTCCGAATCTTTTTCCGTGTGACCGCGTAGCCTTCTCACTCGAGTAGTCCACTCGGGAACCTTGTGTCTAGTAAAACTCACTCCTAGTTTACCTAGAGTAGAGCTAAACCAACACACTTTACAAGGAGCATACATCATTTCATGACCTAAGAGACTTTATACCCTTGGTGTATTGAGTCCATTAGTCGACTTTACCTTAAATGTCCAAGTGGGTTTCCGACCCCAAGTGATGACCTATCATTATTTATGTGCATATTTGAGAAATATTTATGCCTAAATATGGACTATTTGCTCTAATTAATTAAACTTTAGGGATGGTATGACTAACCTTTCTGTGACATATACGAATACTTGACGATGAAATACAATAAGTGGTGATAGCACCAAAAGGAACCAAGAAGGACGGACATACTAGAATTTCTTTTACTTTAGGAAGTACTTTACGTTGTATTTATTAGACATGTAATAAATAATTTCATTATCTAGTACTTTATTTTTGGAGAAATAAAATTGTTTAATTAATCAAGAGCAGTGGGATGACATATTATGGCAAATATACTTCTTAAATTTACGTTAGGCCAACCTCTGGCACAAAGAGGTCACAAGCATATTAGGACACATTTACATGTTATCTTTGTGATATATTTGACTTTACTTGATGACTTGTTTACATGTTATTCTTACAACTTATTTGACTCTACTTGATAACTTGCATGCTACGTGATTTATTTGAATTATGTGAACATGACTTTACTTTTACATTTAAAATTAACATTATTTCTGTCTTATTATTATTTTTATTTTTATTTTTTCCCTACCAAAGTTGATTCATGTTGACAATCGAGATGGCCGACCATCTTCACAAGGTCCAAGTCATCGACATTACCTCGGCGTAGTTGGGCTATTCAAGGAAGAAAAATTACTATGACTAATCCAACCGCATCTGATCCAATTAGTCCAGGACATATCATGGTTCCTAATGACTTTTTCGAGACTTCCAAAGATAGAACTACTATTCAACATGATGAACACATTGCCCGTTTGACTCAAGAGATTGATGATTTACGTAGTGAACTAACTTGGGTTAGAGACTTGACCAACTTATCCATCACACTCCAAAGTCCACTTCCTGAACCTAGGAGTACTACACCAAACCCACCTCGTTTTCCATCACTTGATTCACTAGTACCTGAACACTTTCCTCCACAACAACCTCCGCCTACCAATAATAACCTTCCTCCAACTACTCCCGCAAATCCACCAAATTTGCTACCCATCTACACTCCTCCACAAAGTCAACCACCTACCTACACTACCTATGCTACTCCTTCTAATCCACTTGTCAACCCACAAAATCAACCTCCAACTCATACTCCTTACATTTCTCAACCCATTAACACATATCAACAACCTACAACTACTCCCGTAAACCCATCAAATCCATCACCTCATGTTCAAAATACACCCATTGGCCAAACTTATCCAGCCCAACATATACAAGGGGCACATATTGCCAATCCTTATGTGCAACATGTTCCTCCGATATATGCAGTGGAAACTCAAACCTATACCAATCCAATATCGGTCAAATTTCAACCCGAGGTAGATCAATATGAGGAAATGGAGAAGGATGTCAAGGCAAAGGCCGATGATGTGTTAGCTAGAGAGATTTGCGATCTTAAGGAAGCAATAAGAAATCTCAAAACTACTATGGGAAACAAAAGCCTAGAATATGAGGATCTCTGTGTGCAACCTGACATTGATTTGCCTGTAGGGTACAAACTGCCAAAGTTTGATACTTTCAATGGAATTGGTGATCCTCAGTAAATGTCGGAACGATATCCTCCACGGTGGATGAAGGCCCCGTAGTATAAATCCAATAATTAAAAGTTAATTTTATATAAAATCAAAGCATTAATAACTAATATAAATAATAAATAACATACACCTGTGTCATATTGGGATCCTCAGTAAATGTCGAAACGACATCCTTTAGCACGTGCATGTTCAAACAAAGGATCCCCCTCAAAAAATGGTTCTATAAATTGTATTCCGGCCTCAAGCAATGTATCCATAACAATCTGAGATACCTCTTCACCATTTGAAGCTGAGGGTGTGTCTCTCTGCCACTGTAATGCAATACTGTGCAACTTAAATAGTCATCTAGACATTGTAATGCTAGTACTAGCGGAATGAACAAATCTTGATGGTACATCAACCTCTAATGTAGGCTTACCTATAAGCAACCTTTCATACCGCATGTACTACAATCTATACCCTGCCCTGCTAGTACCATCATTTACCTCAACCGCTAAACTCTGATGTCGATTACCCTAATCATGAAAATATTTATCTAACATTTCAAGAACCTCCGGTCCATGCCTCCTACGCTGATCATGCACGTGGTGATTGGTTCCCCAACTAGGAATCGCAGGTACGTGTTGGGGACGACCAAACTGACGCATTACTCTATCAGGCGCGTGCACCTTAACAATCTCTAGGCAAAGCATAGGCACGCATGTCATCCATAAAGGCTCATCGACCATACAATAACGAGGCAGTGTATGTACAATCTCATTATACGGTGTCTATCAAAACTATTTTTGAAATATAATAATTAGATAAAATCAACATTAACCTCTTAGTATACAAATAAAATTATTATTGATTACTTTTATATAATTTACTTTTATATGTAATTTATGTTTTTTTTTTTAAAACAAGTAAAGAGTTGCAGAAATTATTTGATGTACCTGATCCTCCGTCATGCAGTCTAGCTGGTCTCTAATCTGTATAAGAACATGATGTGACTCAGTATCTCCTATCAGATCTACTTGCAATTAATCTCGCAAGTAGACGGTAATGTTATGTATCCTCACCTGACCCGCACCATCCATATCAGTAGGTGTTATGGCGCATCCTGTGAGTGTCTCTAATAAAGTACACCATGGACGAATCCTCCGTGCAGCATCCTGTATGTACACAACATCACCGTCGATGCGCAAACCAAACAAGACCTGCACATCATGCAATGTAATCGTGACCTCACCAAAAGGTAATGGAAGCAATGAGTCTCCGGCCTCCAACGCTCAACCATAGTTGTAACAAGGGCACAGTCATACTGCATCCTGCCCACACAAACTACATCATACAGTCCGGACCTACGTAAGATCTCCTCAACACGTCCATGAGGTCGGTGCAAATGAAATAAATTTCAGGCATCATTCATGTGCACCGTCCTCATAAGGCTACTAAATGATATCTCACCTTTCCATAGCAATTCTGATTTAAGCTCATGTTGAGAGAGAAGAAGTGTACGATCAATCGATCCAGAGATTCACAACACGCTCCATTATATACTGTAAGAAAAATTCTATTAATTCGTTTAACATAATTATATCTTGACAAACTAAACCGTGAACTATCTTCAAACAAATAATTGTACGAGAGTTAAAGAATCTCTAACTTCAACAAGTCAATTCAATGTGTTATTTGTCGAGTCAATCACAAGAAAATAAAATAGAAAAAAAAAATAACCAAAAGAAACATATGCCTAAAGAGAAAGAGAAATAGATCAATCATGGGCTTTTGAGAGCCACATACCATAAAACACATATAAGGCTTTTATCATTTATGTTACCAAAACAAATTTTAGATATCACATTTACTGTTTTGCAGAAAATGTCATATTGTATGAACTTGAGTACAAAAATGTCAGCTTTAGGGACCTACTACTCGTGTGAAATTGTCAAGCCAAAAATAAGAGGATGGATCCACCACAATTTAACCATAAGGACTCTCAATTATTAAATATAAAAAAAAAACATGAGATGGAAAGATGTAATTCAGCAGTGGCGAAACACTATTTTTGCAATACCAATTCAACAGTGTAATTCCTTTTGCTTCATTCGAATTAAAGATTTTTTTGTCTAACTCAATATTTAGTAATTGAATGCACATTGTATAAGACTTGCTGAAATTTTGAACAAATTACAACATCATTTCAAATAATGAATATGAGATGGAAAAAAAAAACCTAATTTATATAATTTGTAGGGTCGGATTGTTGTGTTGTCGGGTTGTGCTACTCCAATCTTTCAAGATTTTGATTTTTTAGTGTTGGGTCGCTTCAGTTGTCAGATTGGGACCATCAAATTAACATCTTTGAAGTGAAAAATCGTTTGGAAAATGAAAGTGAACCATGAAAATGAAAGGGAAGAAGAAGAAAGTGAAAAGGTAAAGTAACTTTTCTTAAAGTGTAAGATTTTCTTCCACTTTACAAAGTGTAAGAAAAACTTACACTTTACAAAGTGTAAGAAATAGTTCCATTTTACAAGGTGTAAAAAATAATTCTGTTATATATTAAAATATACACGTTATGAGATTAACGGAAAACGTTTGGAATATTGCATAAAACATATTTTTTTTTCTTTCACTAAGCCTATTTTAGTTACTTACTAGAATAGTGACTTATTTTGATAACTTTTATCTTTTTTGTGACTTATTTAGGTTCCAAACCCGTAAAATGACTTCATGTTGACCCATGTTTGACTGATTGCTTCTGCCACATGTCATCTTATTCGCCCATCTGTCCAGTTTGAATTTCACCCTATACATTATAAATATTTATAGATTTGAATTCATGTAATGTTGGTTTAGTTTGAACAGGTTAAAATACACCTTATCATTGTACTTCCTCTGTCGCAATTTAGGTGACACATTTCATTTTTCAAGAGTCTTTAATTTTGATCAAGAATTTGCTCATTGAATTTTTGAATTTTTTAAAATGAAATTTATATATTTGTAAACTACGTAAAAAGTATTATAAGTCACAATTATTGACAATTCAAAATATTTAAAAAATATATGAAAAATTTACGGTCAAAGATAGACTTTTTTGAAACTCGAAATTTGAATGTGTCACATAAATTGAGAAAGAGGAAGTAGTATATAAGTTAATTTCAACTTTTGAAAATTACCAAATTGGATATGTGAAGAGGTGCACTTTTTTACCTCTTTTACTTATTGTTACTTTTAGTATGCCTAGTCTGAGTCCCTCTTTTGTAAATGATAACCGGTATAATGAAATTTGGTTGAGTATAGTCCAAATGTTTTCAGTTAAAGCAAGCATTAGAGAATTTCATAGTTATGTACGAAAAGGTTAGTCATGTTAACCTAAAAGGAAATTGATGATCTTTGTAAATTGTAAACTGTAGAAAGAACCTCCTGTCCAACTAATTGTGCATAACAATGCAATGCAAAACATGAGTGAAAACGATCCTTGAGTTTGTTATATAGAGTGGGATGTAGCTAGTGATGCTATTATAATGATATCTGTCAAAAGTATAAAACTTGCCACAGACAATTGTGAAATCATTGGATCACTGAGTAAATTCTTGTATACAGCAACTCGTTATTTTTTGTTTACACTAAAAGTACAATAAAACATGAGAGTTTTACATTCCGTCCTCGTTACTAAGAAACTAATACCAGTTTGTTTCACAGGTCATGTTCAACTCCAACAACAAAAAGGACATAAATGAGAAAAGGTTCAAGTTTAAACATAATTCATGTTTATTGTCTGGTTAACAACACAGCATAGTTCAAAAATTTGATTCTTTAGCACCATCTATAGGGAGATGTGGACAAGGGCGAACTGCAAGTTTCTTATTAAGTGGCGGAATCCAAGATTTGATGGAAATGGCAACTGGAGTTCTCACACTCTCACCCAATGAGGACAGTCACGATACTGGTTGTACTTAATCAAAGTAGTCAATGTGTGTGGGAGTTATATCATCAGCCACGGCAAACTGTCCAACTGATCGAGCAAAGAACACCATTTGTTGCTCCAGAGTGAATTTTATGCTTTCCGCCTGTGAAAAATCTGGTCAGTTAGGAACTCCCAAATTCCATGCTTCAATTTGAGCATAACACTCATTTTATTACTTTGCGCAATGACAAACCACATTAAAAAGTAGCAGTAGCATCATAAAATGTTTTATCAATGTGGAGAAATGGTAGAAGTAAATACATACAAGTGATGATTAGTTCTTACCTTACGAAATCCATGAGATTCTCCTTCATATTCCACGAGAGCCACAGGTAACCCCTTTTTCTTCAAGGCCTCATAGATTTTTCGGGCCTGTTCTGGCTGGACAACCTGTAAACAAAAGTTTCTATTTTCCTTACAAGGTGCTTCAATAATTGTATAGTTGTTCGATGTAAGATACTAGTTTTTCATTGCAAAATTGAATAATACGGTTCAATTTCCTTTCTTAAAAAGAGTTTAGTTAAATAAGAATGTTACTTACTCAACAACAGCAGTTTCCTGCCATTAATAATGCAGAGTAAAATGAAAAAAAGAAAAAGCACAAGTTGCAGCAGTTTACCGTGTCTTCTAACCCTTGGAACACTATTATGGGGCAAGAGAATCGATCAACAAAGTTGATAGGGGACCGCTCATTTAAAGCGATTTCATTACCTGTATTAGGAACAACAATGTTAAATTGTGACCAAAAATAGTTGTAACTATTTAGTTGTGAATAAATAATTACCAGCTAGATTAATGATATAGTGGGATTCAAATTTGTGCATATGATCACTCAATGACTTCAAATCACCAATCTGTTAAAACAGCAGAAAGAGTGTCAGCTTGTGACCAAATTCCACCAGAACCATGTTTTCCAAACCACTCACCCCCTCCCCCAGTCCACTAGTGCAGTAGAGCATAGGAGGTAAAAGTCTGTGACAAGAGAGCTGATAAACTGAGCATAATGTAAACAGTGTTCTCCAATAAACTTTTCAGCATATTCAAAAGGAGATGCAGAGATGGAACAACAACAACAACAACAACAACATACCTAGTGAGGTCCCACAAGTAGAGTCTGGGGAGGGTAGAGTGCACACATACCTTACCACTACCTTGTGGAGGTAGAGAGGCTATTTCCGAAAGACCCCCAGCTAAAATGCAACAAACCCAAGTACAAAAAAGAAGAAAACAGTGCAGAAATCATAGAAACTAAACATTGCATAGCCTACAAGAAAGGACATAGAGAATCAAGTAAATGCAATTAAATTAAGCCAGTTATTCCCAAGGAAAACAAACATTAGTAAATATGATTAACCATCACTTAAACTTCAAATTATGCCATCTCATTGTCCTTTTTCCCGTTTTATCCTTTAGATACGCTCGCATGATGGTTCATGGAGTGAAAGCATTTTACTTCGGCTGAGCCTAGCACTAGTATACCATAATAACAACAATTGCGCTCCTTAATACTAGATTGATGTTGCATATTGACTTACTCCAAATAAAGAAGCACCAGCTCTGAATGTATCTCTGAAAGCAAGAGTAGCTAATGTTGTGTAACCGCCAGCAGAACACCCAGTTATGCAAAGGCGCTTTCCATCAACCTTCCCCTCATCCACCTAAATCAACAAAGCTTCCTAGTTAAAACTCTTAACGTAAAGAAATGAGAAAAATTAACAATTAAGGGCTAGTGATAATTTACTTTAACTTACCAAATATTCAGCACAAGAGCAACAATCATTGATGTCAACGATTCCCCACTTCCCCAAAAGGCGTTCTCGGTATGCCCTGCCATAACCTTGAATTCAAATTTATGAAGACTTAGTTATCTTATAGAGAGAGGGACAAGTAAACTTTCAAACCTTAATGGAGTTTAATGTATCTGAACTTAATGGACTGAAATATAGGATAAATTTGGAAAGTTTATGCGCAGTAGATAAGATACAGCAGAATTGGATAACCAATAAACAATAAATGAAAAGTTTGTCCGGATCCAAGAAATATAGAAGTTAATAAAATAAATTGCTCAACCTCTGATAACATACCCGTACTTCCTCCATAGTTAACATCCACAAATGCCCATCCTCGACTAGTCCAATATTGGATGCTAAGATTTAAGGTTCCATGTGCCTCGTCAGTTGGCCCTCCTGTAACACACATGAGCAACAGTCCAAAATCGGTTAACCTTGCGCATACTCGGAATGAATAGAAGATTAATGAAGCAGTTACTCGTAGCATCTTTGGAAGTTTCCATCTCTCTGTTTATGTTGGCTATATTCCTTGCTTGAACCAAACAAGAGATATTACGAAACCAAACCACAGAATTGCATTTTAATAATCTGGAGTCATTCACTGTATGCGAGCTCAATTGAGGAAGTGCTGTAAGGTGTAAGTACGCTCTTTCATATGACAATTACGAACAGCAAATGGCTTACATAATTTCCACATTTTAATGATCAAACTATGAGCTAGAAGTAAATGTGGTTATTATTTTAAACAAGTCTTCATATTGCTACCGAATTTTATATATAAATGAATCATATGCACATTTAGAATCTGGAAACTATCAACAAAGCTAAATAGAGAAATGAATTGATCTTGCCATTGAGATAATAAAATCAGTCTCACCATGAAGCAACATAATGGTTGATAAGGATAAAAGAGAACAGAATTATTTTCTCACTTGGACACACAGAAAAGACACACACACACACTTATCTGGATAGCCCTGTATTCACAATACATGTGTGTATCTACATGAGCATGTGTGCATGCGCGCGCTCTCAATGGTTAGTAGACTTGTAGAAAGGTCAGCCTTTAAAATATGTTCTGCCAGAAAACAGCTAAGAAGACGACAAGCACTTCCCTTTACACTAAGCCACTAACTAATGAAAAAGAGAGACTTTTCAGTACGAAAAGAGAAGAAAAACGTTGTATTTCCTTTCGTTGACAGCTCCATTCATGACTCTTATTTTGAAGATGTGAAACTGGCCAACAGCATTGCCATGTAATAAGCTTTTAATGTACAATGCCTAGTACCTTAATTTTTCAGCGCTTCAATCAATGTCATGGAAAACTAAATTAGTACTTGGTGCATAATGAATATGACTTTAAGGAATTACGAATCATATACCATGGCTTTCTAGCAACAGTGGAGGTTTTTCTTCTTGACTACCATTGTATTCTGGATTACACGGAGGATAGAAGTATGCATAGGCAATTTGACCAGCCACATCTGTTGGAAATTCAATAAACTCTGGGCGGCTAAAATATGGTATGTACTTGTCAATGTCTGAAGAAGATGACCACATGATCCTGAAATCTACAACGTTTGACATACGATCATCTAGTATCACCTGTTGCAAAGCGTGGAATTCATTAAGTCAAATTGTGGAAAATAGTTATTTGAAAAAGACACCGTTACAGAAAAGAAGAGATAACCTTTGCTAAAGAAGTAGGAAGAACAGAAGATGCACCCTCAATGTAAAGGATCTGTCCACTTGCGACCTAAACCAACGTTTTAAGCAGATAGTTACACTTTCTGAATGTTACACCAATAAGAAAATCAACAATATAAGCTGCAACTCACAATATTTGATATGTAAGTGAATGGAATGTCAACTGAACAGAAAGAGTTCTTAGCTTGATTTATAACACCAAGATATGACTTTCCATGTTGCCTGCAAGCCATCATGGATGAAAGCGATTTTATTAGACATGTCAGCTTAACTTGAAGAAAGGCTGGGGAAACAATGAAACAAACTGTGATGCCATTGCAGTGGAGAGAGAGACCTGTAGCTGCAAGCAATAATTGTTGATTCCTCTTTCCGCTCAATGATGTCATAACATCGATTTCCAAAAACCCAAAATGGTCTTGTGAACTCAGCGTTCAAAGAGTAAATTGCAAGGACCTCATTTTTATCTTCAATCTGATGTAGAAGTAATAAAAAAAGATGAACTATCAACCAACACCAAGAAGTGCATAATTCGCAAAACTCTTGAGGTGTAGTGTATTTACCCATTTGTATATGTTCCAAAACCCTGTATTTCTATCTGTTATGAAAAATAGTTCCCCTGCAATAATTAAAGGAGGCCGCTTCAGATATTCAAAGTCAAATCGAAGGTGGCAGTTATTCTGCTTTTGGAATGGGGAGTAAACAGCAGAATATTAAAACTTATCCTGCCTTTGGACGACCATAGAGGCTCAGTTGGCGATTCCACCAGAGTATGACAGCCACCAGCAACTACTACTCGCTTCTCGATGTCTCTATATTAGTTAATTCAACCAATTGTTAACAACTTATAGCAAAATTGGATTCAATGTGCATGAAAACAAAAGGAGGGAGAACATCTGACTAGCAATGTGGAGAACGTTGTCATTATCTCTAATAAAGAGAGGATGTAAGACGACTTTCTATAATCAGTAGAGAGAATGTAAGAAGACCTACTCACCCGCTCTCAGATATATACCCGACCCAAAGCTCTGCTTTA
Organism: Solanum tuberosum; assembly: GCF_000226075.1. NCBI lineage: Eukaryota > Viridiplantae > Streptophyta > Magnoliopsida > Solanales > Solanaceae > Solanum > Solanum tuberosum. The sequence goes on from NW_006239035.1 coordinate 1,468,334, forward strand.
TCCCAATGCATGTTAGGGTGGCTCCATTCTATCCAGGCCAAACGTTCCCCTTTCAGATCCATCCGTGGGAATGCATAGAAGTCATTCCCACTAATCAAGACTTTTGGTTCTGAAATTCATAAATAAAAGCAGAAGCAGAAATTCATTTACATTCTCCATTTTAACATAATAGATCAATTGATTCACAATTACCTCAAAGCCTTTGCAACTTACAATTTACATACCTTCAGTGGTGTTATCATTTAGGACCACACTCACAATCTCATTAGTTGGCTTTGCATCAACCCCTCGATGATCTATTTGTAGATAGAAAAGAGCAAGAATATACAGTTACAGCGAACAAGACTGTAGAGAAAATATCCTTTCCAGAATTATTTAAACAAAACATGTTGTGATTATAAGTAAAGATATATGTACCTTCTCTTACAGCAATATAACGGTTCAAACGACCATCAAAGACCCCATCAGCATATCTTACATGAGGTCCCGCATAATCTGGAGTTATCGGCACTGGACCTGAATCTATGATTAACAAATTATCAATTCAATCTGCCCTATCACTCAACTTCTGTGAAATTTAATAGACTTGCTACTTCATCACTTCAGTTCATCACGGTATTTTTCTTTTTCTATTTCTTATTTGAACTGTTGGGCCAGGAATTTAGGGTTTTGGGGAGAATTGAACTGCTGAGTATGGATAGAGTAGAGAATAGGGATTTCAAACAAGAAGTTGTTATTGTGGTGGGAGTAGTTGTTTAGAGTTCTCTATTATTATGGGATTGTTGTGTCCTGCCTCTTTGAATAATAATTTCCAACAACTTCAGTAGTTGTTGGAACAAATCAATAATTGTTTAATTTTTTATGTCATGTGTATGTAGACAAATGAGCCATACACGTGAAAAAAAGAACTTAGGACATCTTCAGCTCCTTCTAGCAAAAGACCTTGCTGACCAGGCAAACAAAGATGAGCTCGCAGTTCAGGCTCCGGCAACCGAAGAAACAACAATTTAGGATTCGGAAAATGGCGAGGTGCCGGCTGGAGAAGAAGAAAGACATGCAATTATTTGTAAAATCCAACTGGACAACAAGAACGAAATGAGAGAGAAGTAGTTGATACATCAGTTGTGGATCCGACGATGATCTCCGAACGAAGAAGCAACAGATCAAATGACGATGAGGATACACAGTCATTTATAGGGACTGACATTGATGATGCAATTAATACGGACAAAGATCTCGAGAGTCTTTTGGTTCCTGAATCTGTCAAGAGCATTGACATTAAAAAGTATGGTAGAAGAATATGTTGCTGCTTCTTAGCTTGATCAACACCCTATTCTTGTAACACTAGAAAAACAATTTATCTCCTTGCAAATCCCCATGATTTTCCTTTACAACGGAGGGAATGTTATGGATATGTTCTAGGAAAAGGTTTTAAGGAATTCAGAGAAATGTCGAGGGATCATCGCAATGAAAATGATTTAAAGGGAAGTAGTTTCGTGCAATTCTTAGATCTGAAGCTGTACGGTTCTCAATGAGATTATTGCATGATCTTCTTCACTGGACTTCTGCAAGAAAAACAAGGAGTTTTTGTGCAGTTACAATGGCATGCCCTGCTTGTATTAGCAAGAACGAATTTGCCCTCGTAATTTGGACTCCGATGCCATTCTCCTCCCCCTATGAGAATGGGAAATTAGCTTTAGCACAAGTGGAGGGTAAGAGATTATTGAATCTAGTGGGAAGTGTGTTATGCTGTTGTGATCCTTCAAAAGATCGATGATCCAACATTCAAATAAAGGCACATAGCTTCCCTGAGCTTGGTTTGCTTCTTGAACAACATTGTGTGTGTAAAAGATGTAAACAAGGTAGTTGAAGATGATTGGATCAGATTAACATAAAGAAGAAATTCTATCATGCTATCAAACAAGCTAGGACCTCACCGTTGAATATCTACTGAAAGAATTGAAACCAACCAAAGCCACTTATAACTTCTATGGCTTCCCATCAGCGTTTGTGGTAACTAATTACAATGTTATTTTGAGTTCAATAATCATTTTGCTTTTATGTTGTACTAATTGCATTTTACTCATCACACAATATAGGCTTTGACATTTAAAGCTATTCCACCAATTTGATGAATGGCGAAGGATGCTTCAACTGCGAATCCCCCTTTTCCAAGGGAATGGAGGGCATCAATCTTCAACCCTAGAATAGCTTCTACTCTTTTGTTAGCTACTACACTAATACTGTTCCATTGAAAAGCTTAACACTTCGATTCTATTTTGTATAATCAGTTTAATAGTACATAAAATTATTAATGGATAGCTAACCTGAAGAAGTGAGAGTCTGTTTGTACAATCTCTGGTCATCAAAATTGGAGAAAACAAGTACATCTCCAGAAACCCCAAAAGATCCACCACCATATTCATGAACAGTGTTTCGAACATTGAAGTCTTTTGGTGTAATATCTTCCCCTGATTCTTTAACAAGCACAGCTCGTCCAGACTCAGCAGGGCGAGTCTCCAGCCATATTAAGTGGCCATGAGAGTCTACATTGAAGCCTTCAAGGCGTTTATCGGAACCCGAGACGATATCGGCAGTGATTGGTGACTTCCATGACCCATATGGAACACTATTTTTTTCACCAGTAGCCATAGTATCTTCAATGATCTAAAGGTTAAATGAAGTGAAGTAGCTCTTAATTCTTATATGGGGATCAAACAGAACAAAATATTCGAGAAAAGGACCAAAATTGTCCCTTGAATTTGCCTTAACACTCAAAATGATCCTCAACTTTTCATAAGGAGCACCAATAGTCCTTCTTCTTTCTAAAAATGGTGCAGTTCTAGTCTTCCTAACATTTTCTGTCAATTTACAACGTTTAGCTCCTTTTGTCCATTCATTAAGCAACAGTAAAAGTTAATTATCAAGGTCACCAAATAAATTAATTTTGATTGGCAGGATCCATTGTATTATTGGCTCCATTTATCCATTACTAAAAAAATTACTTAGTTTCTCACTTGATGTCGGGATATCCATAATGGAATTTAGCTATGTTAGAATCGCATCGCGTAGGGCTCCATTTGATTTGCATACCCAGGGTTAGAATATGAAACCTTTGGTTATGAGAGAAGCAACTTCATCTACTACACTACATCTTTTAGTTGCATAAATATACTAAATTCTTTGTCTAGAATTTCAGAAACACGCTTCATGTCTAAAACAAGAGCTTGTTAGTATCAATTAAGCATAAAATTATAATTATTATCGGGTTATGGTTACTCGTAAAGAAAAAACATAAATCGTCGTAGAATTGATAATTCAAAACAAAAAAATCTAAACCATTACCAAATTGTAAACTTTTTGAACGGTGGATCATTCAGAAACAATTTTCTATTAAGATGTGTGCATACTCTATTCTTTTCATATCCCATTTATGAAACTAAACTTGATATGCTATTATGTTTACCAAATTATAAATTTAATAAATCATTATGGATAAACCAATAATATTTTGCCAATTTGAGTTATTAATTTTGATTGTGTTTAATTTTAAGCAACCCTACCAAAGGATCGGAGGCAACACTAACATAATTATATAAATAAATCTACTCATAATAAATTATTTATTTAATGCATGACACACATGTAAGCGGCTTTCATTAGTGCTCCATATGAAATGATAAGGATCATTTTGAGTCTTAAGGTAAAGATAAGGGACAATTTAGTCCTCAAAGTGGCTTTGATAGAGAATAATAGTTAAAGGTGACAAAAAGTTTCAAAACTAAGAAAATTTGATATATATTTTTTAAAATTATTAAATAGAAGTGATTAATTTAAGATTAATGTTAGTGATATTAATTTTAATATAATGGGATAAGGGTATGAAAAATATCCAACTTTGGTCGAATTTGCTATTGCGATACTAAACTTTCATGAGGACCTATTACCTCCCTAGACTATTTAATACCGTATTTTAAACACATATATTTGCCCACGTGGACATAAAAAATAATGCAAAATTATAAATAGTAATGTGTCCACGTGGGCACATATATACCTTTAAAATACACTATTAAATAGTTCAGGGGTAAAAATACGGTATTAAATAGTCTAGGGGAGGTAATAGGTCCTTATGAAAGTTTAGTATCGCAACAACAAATCCGACCAAAGTTGGAGTATTTTTCAGACCCTTATCCCTTTTATTTACACAAAAATCTTATATATTTTCCCCTCTCTCCCCTATCCTCTCAACGTGGCAAAAATCACTTTCTCATGAATAATTTTCATAGAGAGTTCCTAATTATGAGACCTAAATATATCAACAAGATATAATTGGTATTATTAAATATTAAATTAAACTTAGCACGCGCCTCTTGGAACTAATAAGTAAAAAATATTAATAAAGACAGTCTAAACATCATCAACTATTGAAACTGGATCAATTATTTTTCTGTAGATTTGTATAACATGTGAGTCTACATAATATGTGAGGAAAGTTAGAGTTTCTTTTAAGCTCTTTATCACTTTTAAATTGTTTTTCGTTACGTAGGAATCAAGAAAATGTAAGAGCAACTCAACAAAATTGATAACTAAAATCAAACGTTAAAATAATGCCCAAAGATAATTAATAAATTTTTATATATCTCATGTGATTTTCTTAAATTCTTTTTATAAAAATAATATCCCAATTAACTTTTATATATTTGATTATTTATTTAATTATCTACCCTTCTCATCATTAAAGTTATTTATAAACAAGGGTTCAACAATACTTTTATAAGAAGCATCCACATTCAAAATGACATTTATAAGTTCTCATCACCTAATTCTTCTCACTATCCTAATTTTGTACTCCCTCCATTCCATATTAACTTAAGCTTTGAGGTGTTTCACACCCTTTAAGAAAAGTAGGCTAGGACATAAATTGAACATACTTTTCCATTTTTACCCTTATTAATTATTGTCAAAAATAACTAAACATTAATTATAATAACTAATTCCAATACTAACTTAAAGGGTAAAATTGGAAGAATATTTTAAAAATAGTCTTGAAGATTGAAAACTTAAGTTAATTTGAAAAATAAAAAATGGCTCAAAGCTTAAGTTAATATGGAATAGAGGAGTACTACTAACTAATAGATGTTAAAATATATACATATATTAAGAATGATTCAAGTCTATTTGAAATTGAATAATAATTTGGTGCCTTTTAAAAAAAAATTATATGACCACATGGTATAATTTGATCCATTGTTAATAAACAATAATTAATTCAATATCGTCTGTATGTTTCTATTATCAACATCATCATCAAATTGTTCTCCTTTTCCTCCACATATAGCGTATTTATATTATATGATTCAAGTATTTAGCTAAATAATATCTATCTTTTCTTCTAAATAACATCTGTCACACTTAAATTAAAAAAGAAGCATATATCTTTTTTTCTAAATAACATCTATCATACTTAAATTAAAAAAAGAAGCATATATTTTTTCTTCTAAATAACATCTATCACACTTTAATTAAAAAACAAGCATAAATA
>NW_006239035.1:1474084-1502702 GCF_000226075.1 Solanum tuberosum
TATATATATATATTTATTTGAGTATTAACAAATATGAAGTTGATAAATACGAATTAATCTAATATTGTATCAACTTTTAAAAAATATATAGTAATTGGTGGGAACAATGGCTTACGATGATTGTGAGTGCAAGTTGGCGGTTGATAATACTCCCTCCGTCCACAATTATTTGGCAGGTATACTAAAAATAGATGTTCAAGATTAATTGTCAATTTAAACAATCAAGAAACAATTAATCACCTTTTTCCAATTCTGCCCTTAATGATAGTGTAGTTCAATTAAAAAGTTATGTAGACTTTTGGTATTCTTGGTATAGTAGGGTTATATTAGTCAAATTACACTTTCTATTAAATTTTCCTTGAGGGTGTGCATGATCTTACCCTGACAAACAATTGTGGACGGAGGGAGTAGATAGTAATGATGACTGTAATTAATAATAGTGATTGATTGTTATAATAGCAATGATGATTGGTAATAATAATTATAGGCTACTAATGGTAACAATCAACTATAATGAATGACGATAATGGTGGATGGTGATGAAGATGGTGGTCATGGATAGTGGGGGCAGAGTCGATAATAGCAGGGACACCATCGTCGTTGGTGAGTGAAATACATCTCTACAAAAATATAATCTTGCATGAATAACATTTAAATGATATTAGATTTTTGTTATAAATCTTCATTTATATTTATTTGAAATCATTAAGTCGTTATAAAATAAAAATAAAAAAACTTAAATGATTGAGATTTAAATGCTTAAAGTTAATACCTAAAACAGACACTTAATAATTGAAATATAAATAACTAAGATCAAGACCTTCATTATTAGTGTATAAAATGAAGCCATAGCGGCCTTATAGATTCACTTATAGTTCTTGACATCATACGTGACAATTTGTGTTATACGTGTGGAATTTTACATGTATTATGTCACATAGAATGTATGTGTTTACTTATTTAATTTTATACAAATTTAAGTGTCAGCTTGTACAAATAAAAAATTGAAGGACATAAATACCTGAAGTTAAGTTAAAGGCATATTCATGTAGATACATGCCAATTTATTTTCTTGGGGCAGACTCATAACAACCTGTCATTCATTAGAAATAAAAAAAAAACACAACTACCACCCAAAATTATTTATTTAAAGGATGATTAGCTGTTAATCCACAAAAACACTATTTATTCAAATTATTGTGTTTCTTGTAGAGGCCGGCAAACAACTAGCAAAAGAAGCCGTCTGCAGCAACTTTGAGAAGATTTTGGTGTAGACGAAGAAAATAACTTTGTAAAGAGCATCTCAATGATGGCCGATCTTGTAATTGGTGCTACTGTTAAAGTTGTTCTTGACAAACTGCTTTCTCTCACTATTGAGGAGGCCAAAAGTTTAAGCAACTGCAAGAAAAATCTCAAAATGCTGACAAAATATGTATCCATGATCCAAGCTCTGATTCATGATGCTGAAAGACGACAAGTTGACGATCAGGCTGTTGAAAAATGGCTCGAGATGCTTGAGAGAGTTGCTGAAGATGCTGAAAATGTGTTCGATGAATTCAGATATGAATCTCTCAAAGCACAAGTGATGAACATCCGAGCCAAACTAATCCAAAATATCCGTAACTTCTTTTCTCATACTGCTTTTAAGTATAAAATGTCTGGAAAAATCAACAACATCAATGAAGAGTTGAGGGCTATCAATAATTTAGCTAACGATCTTGGTCTCTAATCACTGATGGTTCCTTCCTGGCAAATATTACCAATTCGAGAAACAGATTCTGTAGTAGTTGCTTCAGAAGTTATTGGTAGAGACATGGATGTTGCTGAAATAAAGGAGAAGATTTTGAACATGAGAAGGGATGTTGTTCTGTGCACCATTCCCATAGTGGGTATGGGGGGTTTAGGGAAAACAGGATGGGGGGGGGGGGGGGGGTTAGGGAAAACTACTGTGGCTAAGAGAATTTTCAACGACGAACACATCAAACAGCAGTTCGAAAAGAGAGTTTGGTTGTGTCTACCTGAAATGTTGGAAACAAAGAGCTTTCTTGAACTGATCCTCGAATCACTGACAAAGAGGAAAGTTGAGGTCCAAAGCAGAGATGTAATAGTCAAGACGCTACAAGATGCATTGGGAGAAAAAAAGTATTTGCTTGTCTTGGATGATTTGTGGCGTGTTGACTCTACATTAGGGCATGAGTTCATGGACACCTTGAGAGGAATCAATACATCCAGAGGAAACTGCATTCTCGTGACTACTCGTATTAAACAAGTGGCATCCACAGTAGCAATAGATCTTCATATGTTGGGAAGATTGGCAAGAGATCATTGTTGGTCCATTTTCAAACAAAGAATATTTGTTGATGGGGAAGTTCCAGAGGAAGTAGTGAGCATGGAGAACAGGATTGTTGAAATGTGTCAAGGTCTTCCACTGGCTGCAAGTGTATAGGGAGGCCTCTTACGCAACAAGGAAAAACATGAATGGCAGGCGATTCTTGATGACAACCCCCTTGTTGCAGGTGAATATGATAACGGGGAAAATAGCTTAAAGAAAATCCTAAAACTCAGCTATGACTATCTACCATCTCCACATCTGAAAAAGTGTTTTGCTTACTTTGCCATTTTTCCAAAAGATTTTGAGTTTGAAAAGGATCAACTAATCCAATTCTGGATGGTAGAAGGTTTTCTCTGTCCATGTCAAGAGGCCCCTGTGATGGAAGACGTTGGGAACAAGTTTTTTCAACTTTTATTGCAAAATTCCTTGCTGCAAGATGTTAAGCTAGATGAGCAAGAGAATACAACACACTGTAAGATGCACGGTCTTGTGCATGATTTGGCTAGAGATATCTTAAAATCTAAACTATCTGATCCAAAAAGCGTTGGAGGAGAAAAACTTTCTCAAGTTCGATACTTTGGATGGGACTCACCAAGGGAACAAATAGATAGGATAAATGAGCCAGAACGTTTGTGCACACTGTTCTGGAGAAGCAATTATGTGTCTGAAGATATACTATTGAGCTTTAAGTTCTTGAGAGTTTTAAATTTGTCCAGTTCAGGAATCAAGGTGTTGTCAGCCAAAATTGGCAAGCTAATATACTTGAGATATCTTGATCTCTCCGACCCCAAGATTAAAGTCTTGCCCAAATCCATTTGCAAGCTCTACAATTTGCAAACATTTAGAATCAATAGCTGTTTTTCACTCAAGAAGCTTCCAGAAGAAATGGCAAATATGATAAGTTTGCGACATATATATTGCAACTATCATTACCTATCAAATCTTTATTTTGCGGTTTGAAGACCAAGGTTTATTGATCAGTTTCAGATGCCACTTAATATGGGGCAATTGACAAGTCTTCAGACGCTACCGTTTTTCTACCTAGGTTTAGAGAAAGGTCGTCAAATAGAAGAATTAGGTCGTTTGAAAAACCTTAGAGGTGAACTGACCATCAAACATCTCCAATTAGTCGTAAATAAAGAAGAGGCTCGAACAACATATTTACAGGAGAAACCAAATATCTACAAGCTGGCATATTTATGGTCCCATGATGAATCACAAGACTGTGAGATCAATGATTAGCATGTGTTAGATGGTCTTCAACCGCATCCAAACTTGAAAACATTAGCAGTAGTGGACTATTTAGGAACTAAATTTCCTTCATGGTTCAGTGAAGGATTGCTACCAAATTTAGTAGTGTTGAAATTAAGTGGTTGCAAGAGGTGCAAAGAAATTCCATCGCTTGGCCAAATGAAGTTCCTTCGGCATCTTCAGCTGATAGGATTCCTTGAATTGGAATCCATCGGACCAACATTTTATGGTGTTGATGTTAATGAAAATGGATCAAGCAGCAATAATCTCAATATCCAAGTGTTCCCATCATTGAAAGAACTAGTGTTGAAGAATATGCATAACCTTATTGAGTGGAAGGGAGATAAACTTGGAGTACGAATGTTTTCTGGGCTTGAGAAGTTGAAGATTACAAAGTGTCCACTGTTAAAAATTACTCCAAGTCAATTTGAAATCCTCTGTGAACTAAGCATTGAAGGAGTTGACAGTGAAATGCCATTGTTGAACTAGTGTAGCAACTTGACATCTCTCGTAAAGCTAACTGTGGATGATGTGAAAGAGCTCACATGTGTTCCTGATGAGATGCTACGCAATAACGTTTCTCTTCAACACCTATTGGTCTCACTCTGTAGAAAGTTTCGTGAATTACCCCAAAACTTGTACAATCTCCATTCGCTTAAGAGCTTACGAATATCCTTCTGCCCCAATTTCAGTTCTTTTCCTGTTCCCACTGGAGATAATTATTTGACTTCCCTCCAAAGTCTTGAGTTATGTCATTGTGATAGATTGACCAGTTTACCAAGTGGAATGCTAAATCATTGTCTGTCTTTGGTATCCTGGAATGTCATCAATTGTAACAACTTGGTTCCCTTCTTTTTACCCGCACGGGGTCTTTACCGCCTAGGGATATTGCGAATTGGTCCTTTCTCAGAGATGGTGGATTTTGAGGCATTCCAATTGATTTTTAATGGCATTCAGCAGCTGTTATCCCTTCGTACATTGGAGGTGCGGGGACACTTGCACTGGGATTCACTTCCCTATCAGCTTTGTGAAGATAAGCTGCTGCCTAATTATGTACTGAGTCAGCATGCTTAGTTGTTGATTTGTTAGTTAGTTGTTAGTTTGTTAATTAACTGATAAGTTGGGTAGATTAGTTAGCTAAGTCACAGCGTTACAAGTGTTGTATATAAAGTACAGATTGGCATCTTCAATAAAACAATTTTCTTTTTCCCCAAGTTGATCCACCTTGTGAAGGATGCTCTCATGGAGCTTGTATCAATGGTGATTGTCTAAATTTTACATGGTATCAGAGCGTAGGTAAAGATTCGTTGGTAGAATTTTATCTTCGTCTCAATTTTTCTTTGTCTTTCATTTTCTCTGGCATCTGTTGCCAGTGTTGGATTTTTTTTCTTTTCTCTCTAGTTTCTGCTCTCTTCAATTTCCATGGCGATCAATGAATCAACATCAACTGCTACTGCTAGTAACATAGGAGGTTCTAATTTGATTGATTCGAGCAATCCACTGTACATGCATCCGTCAGATAACCCCGGCGCAACACTCGTCCCAGTTCCTTTCGATGGAGGAGGATATAGATTGTGGCGACGGAGTGTACTTCGAGCCCTCTCGGTGAAGAACAAATTAGGTTTTGTCAATGGTGAATGCAAGAAACCTGAAGTCAATTCCATCCAATTCCGGCAGTGGGAACAATGCGATGACATGGTTACATCGTGGATTCTCAATTCCCTATCCAAGGAAATTTCTGACAGTGTGGAATATGTCAATGATTCTATAGAGCTTTGGAAGGAACTTGAAGATCGATATGATCAGACGAACGGGGAAAAATTGTACCAGATCCAAAAGGAAATCAACGATCTGACTCAAGGTACTCTTGACATCACTGCATATTACACTAAAATGAAGAAATTGTGGGAAGAACTCAATAATCTTTGCATTAAGAGTCACTGCACATGTGTTTGTCTGTGTGGAGCAAAGGAAAATGTGCACAAGGCTGAGCAGGATCGTCGTCTAGTTCAGTTCCTCATGGGGTTAAATGAGGTATACACTGCAGTAAGAGGGAGTATTCTTATGTTGAATCCCTTACCTTCCATGGCCCAAGCCTTCTCAATTCTAATCCAAGAAGAAAAACAACGAGAATTCAAGCCACGAAATGTGATGAATATGGACTCTGTCTCCCTTAACGCTAGTTCTTCAGGCTCTAGAAATTTCAATCATGGCTCCACTAGCAACACAGGACGCTCGTCTGCAGGGAACTATGTGGACAAATCTAAGCTGTTTTGCGATTTCTGCAAAAGAACAAGACACACAATGCATAATTGTTATAAGTTGCACGGATACCCCCAAAGTACTCAAAATGAGCATGGCAAACAGAATCCTTCTCCTCAGTATCCCAGAAATCCTAATTCTAACCCACATTTCAATAGAAACAACCAGGCACACAACTCTAATCTCAACTACAATTACAAGTTCAATTCTGGACAACAAGTTGCAGGGAATGTCCATAGTACACCAGTTGACTCAATGATCAATGAAGGGGTTAATCAAACAAATGCAGATGCAAATGACAGTGTAAGCTTGTCAAGAGAACAATACCACAATGTTATGACCATGCTTCATCATTTCCAAGTGAACAATGCTGGAGCATTTGCAGATAGTCCTGATGTGGGAAATGGTTCTGTGAACTTTGCAGGTAATGTAGTTTGTACATCCTCAATTGATTTCGGTAAGTTTTCATGTAAACACTTTGAATCAAAATCTGATTTATGGATCCTAGATTCAGGGGCATCGAACCACATGACTTTTCACAGATCCTTCATGACAAACATTAGACCTTTGCCGTACCCTATTTTGATAAGCCTACCAAATGGATACAAAGTAAAAGTGACTGAACTAGGAGATATAACTCTTACACCCAAGATCACATTGTATAAAGTGTTGTATGTGCCTTCATTCAAATTCAATCTAATCTACATACATTCCCTTACTGTTCCCTTAAAGGGCATTGTAACATTCAGTGACACTGCTTGTCTATTGCAGGCCCCTTCAATGAAGAGGCCTCAGGAGATTGGTAAGTGCAGGGATGGACTATACTTCTTGTGCTCAAGATGTTTGATAAATAGCAGTGCTGGAAGAGCTGCCAATGCCTCATGTCTTTCCATTTCTAATTCTGTAATGAATAATCATGCATCCTCTTCTCAATCATGTCTTTTACATTCACATGTAACTAGCTCCATTTCATGTAATAATAATGAGCACATTGTCTTGAATTCAGTTTTATATCCTAGAAATAATGAAGATTTGTTGTGGCACAACAGGCTTGGTCATGTACCTTTTGCAAAAATGAGAACCAAAGATTCTATACCAGTAAATTTTAAAACCAAACAACCATTTCTTTGTCCAGTTTGTCCCATGTCCAGGCAGACCAGATTACCCTTTTCTAAAAGCACTACTCAATCCACAAGGCTGTTTGAACTTCTGCATGTGGATCTTTGGGGACCCTACCACACTCCCACACATGATAACCACAAATATTTCATCACAATGGTGGATGATTACAGCAGATCCACATGGACACATCTTTTGAGTTGCAAGAGCAATGCTCTCCAAGTGATCAAGGCTTTCATTTCCATGGTTGAAACCCAATTTGACACATCTCTGAAAACCATTCGGTCAGACAATGGCTTAGAATTCATAAACAATGAAGCCACTCTCTACTTCCAATCCAAAGGCATAATTCATCAAAAGTCTTGCCCATACACACCACAACAAAATGGTGTGGTTGAAAGAAAACACAAGTATCTATTAGAAACAGCCAGAACCTTGATGTTCCAGTCCCACCTACCTCAAAAATATTGGGGAGAGTGCATCTTAACAGCCACTCACATAATAAACAGGTTACCTTCTAACTACTTACATGGAAAATGTCCTTTTGAGGTCTTATACCAAAGAAAACCCCTATATTCAGCTCTAAAAAACTTTGGATGCCTTTGTTATCCCACAATACCCAAAGTTCATAGGGACAAATTCGAACCTAGAACAACACCTCACATATTTGTAGGTTACCCATTTGGAACAAAAGGATACAAAGTATTGAGCCTAGCCACCAGGAAGATTCATGTTTCTAGAGATGTGGTATTTCATGAGTCTGTTTTTCCATTTACATCTGCACCCAAAGGTGCCTCATTTGATTCTGTTTCCAAATCTTTACATTGCATTCCTTCTAGTCCTCTTAGTCATCTTCCTTATCATTTTGATTGTGAAGATACATCTGTACTTCTACCCTATTCAACTGATCATGAAAGTGTAAGTGTTATGGATACTAGATCACCACTTGATACTACTTTACCACCTGATGTTAATGATCCCATAACTCACATTGTTGATGAATCTGTTCTTCCAAGAAAGTCAAGTAGGACTCATAAAGCACCTGCCTATCTGAATGATTATCATTGCCCTACTACTACACCTAAACAACACACCTCTTCCCTGTCCTTACATGCCTTGTTCTCCAACCATCACCATATTACCCCTGATGCTATCTCTCCTGACAGTCAGTTTTTGTTACAAAATGTATGTCATGATAGCGAACCAATGTCATATGAGGAAGCAGCCATTAATCCTGCTTGGCAAGCAGCCATGACTCAAGAGTTTGAGGCACTCCATGCTAATCACACTTGGGATTTATTGCCACTACCTTTGGGGAAGAGAGCCATAGGTTGTAAGTGGGTATACAGGGTGAAGCATAAGGCAGATGGAAGTATTGAAAGATTTAAAGCTAGGTTAGTTGTCAAAGGTTATACTCAACAAGCTGGAATTGATTATGTGGAAACCTTCTCACCAGTTGTAAAAATGACAACAGTGAGATCCTTGATTGCCACTACTGTGAAGAGAGGCTGGAATATTTCTCAACTTGATGTCACCAATGCCTTCCTCCATGGTGACTTACATGAGGAGGTCTATATGGAAACACCCCCTGGTCTGATGGTTGATACACCAGGTCTGGTTTGCAAACTGAACAAATCACTTTATGGCCTCAAACAAGCTAGTAGACAGTGGTATGAAAAGTTGACTGCTGCCTTGTATTCTAGAGGATATACTCATTCAGTTAATGACTACTCCTTGTTCTACAAAAAGTCCAACAAATCAACTGTGTTTTTAGCTGTGTATGTGGATGATGTTATACTCACAGGTACTGATTCTGCAGAAATAGATCCACTAAAGAAGTTCTTACATGACCAATTCAAAATCAAGGATTTGGGAAGGTTGCATTACTTCTTAGGCCTTGAGGTTTTATACAAATCTGATGGAGTTCTGATTTCACAAAGAAAGTTTGCTCTAGATCTTTTGAAAGAGTTTGATTGCTTGCATTGCCCCTGTTCTCCTTCTCCTCTTGATCCAACTGTGAAGTTGCAGGCCAAGGAAGGGATAGTTCTTTCAGATCCTACTTTTTATAGAAAATTGGTGGGGAAGCTGAATTTTCTCACCAACACAAGGTTGGATATATCCTATGCAGTACAACATTTAAGTCAGTTTCTACAAGATCCCAGAGAACCTCACTTACATGCAACTTTTCATTTATTAAGATACATTAAAAGGGATCCCACACTTAGGATCTTCATGTCTAACAGTCATGACTGCATAGTAAGAGCCTTTTGTGACTCTGACTGGGCAACATGCCCAGATTCTAGGAGATCAGTTTCAGGGTACATCGTTTTGCTGGGAAACACTCCAATCAGCTGGAAATCCAAGAAACAAGAGACTGTATCATTATCTTCAGCTGAAGCAGAGTATAGGTCTTTGAGAAAGGTCGTTGGTGAACTAGTGTGGTTGAATAAACTCTTTGAAGAACTAGCAGTGCCAACCTCTACACCATATGCAGTATTTTGTGACAGCCAGTCAGCCCTTCATATTGCCAGAAACCCAGTGTTCCATGAAAGAACTAAACATATTGAAGTGGGCTGTCACTTTGTGAGGAACAAGCTACATGATGGCCTCATGACCCTGCATCATGTCACTACTTCAGAACAACTCGCAGACATCTTAACCAAAGTATTGACAGGAATTAAACATTTGGCTATTCTTGGCAAGTTGGATGTAAGGAGCACACTTCCAACTTGACGGGGGTGTTAAGATAAGCTGCTGCCTAATTATGTATTGAGTCAGCATGTTTAGTTGTTGATTTGTTAGTTAGTTGTTAGTTTGTTTATTAACTGATAAGTTGAGTAGATTAGTTAGCTAAGTCACAGCGTTACAAGTGTTGTATATAAAGTACAGATTGGCATCTTCAATAAAACAATTTTCGTTTTCCCCAAGTTGATCCACCTTGTGAAGGATGCTCTCATGGAGCTTGTATCAATGGTGGTTGTCTAAATTTGACAAGCTTATGCAACTTTCTGACCTAACAATGATCCAAATACATGGATTCGGAATTGAGGCTCTTCCTCATAGACTTCACAACCTTACTTCTCTTGAAAGATTAACACTAGAGAGGTGCAAACGGCTACAACATCTAGACTTCTCAGATGCCAGGTCCAAATTACGGTATGTGGTGATCCGTGATTGTCCATTGTTAGAAGCTGTCTCGGATGGACTTGGCAACCTTGTTTCTTTGCAAGAGTTAAGTTTTTGGAACTGCGAAAAACTAGAGAATCTGCCATCCAGAGATGTCATGCTATGCCTCACTAAATTATGGAACCAGCGAATTGGTGGCTGCCCACTATTAGAAGAAAGTTGCATCAATCGGAGTGGCCCAAACTCCCAGTGGTTCAACATTTCCCATATTCCAAAAATTGAAATAGGCAGGAGGAATATTCACCATCTGAATTGATTTTTTAAATATTATTTTCCATGAATTCCAGAAAAGAAGTTTTGTATGTAATTTAATATTTTTTTTGACATTAAAATATACAAAATTATGAATCAATTGCATCTGTGCTATGCTTTCAACATTCTGCTTGTCCTGTCCACTTCAATGAATTGTTCTTCTTCTAATTCTTCAAGCTTCCAGAAGAAATCAGCTTCTCGTTTCCTTTCAGGGCATTTGAATCCCATGTACTCAAAGAGCTCTAAGATATTTTCACGTGGACGTTGGTAAACAATTTGTCCATCTGATAGAAGAACCATGCCATTGAATTATTAAGTTATAAGTTTCTGGTGCAGGCTGCAAGACTGAGATCATAGTAGTTCCTTGAAGAATGTGGATTGATTGCCTGATTGAATTCACTATCTGAAATGTTGTTGAACTATCTAAGCCATGTTGAAATCTCATCGTTGAATAGTGCTATAGCTGGTCCAATCGTCATCTCCCCTGTAGGATATGTTATCATCAAATTTTAAGAACCTCAAAGTACATTTATTTATTCGCTCAACCATTAGTTACTGTAACTAGGTTCTGGATTATCTGATTTTGCTCTAACTTGCAGTAACTCGCTTTTACTGTCCATCTGAAATGCCTCGAAACATTCATCTCCAACGTGGGTATCAGCACATGCCAAGTCACAATATCTGCAAAATTTGTAGAATGAAACATTGTATTTGTAATTCAGGAAATGACTTCTTACCTTGAGAATATAGTCTGTTACAACACTATCATCCTGCCCTTTTATTGAAGCTACCTGTTGGACAAAAAACCAATAATCGAGTCATTTCTAATCAAATTGACAAAGAGAAAGAGTATGACTGAATATTCTATTGAGACGTCTTTACCTTCACAAAGATATCAACATCAGGATCAGGCTTAATGTTTGCTTCCTTCTATCTCATAGACAGCTCAGCTAACATTTCCACATATCTTGATATGATTTAATCATGAAATTTATGTTTTTTTTATAGATGACTGGTTCCAAGGTCATGCTAGAATAAGCCAAATCCCATGATATGATTTAATCATGAAATTTATGTTTTTTTTATAGATGACTGGTTCCAAGGTCATGCTAGAATAAGCCAAATCCCATGATATGATTTAATCATGAAATTTATGGTTTTTGCGTTCCTTTTTTCTCATAATACAATTTTACTATTTAACGAGGTTTGTTATGTTTCACAGAGAAACCGACACATTTATTTTGTATGAAGAACAAAATCTTCAGCTATAGACTCATTACGGGACACTTTCATGAGTATTTAAATTTGGGTTTTGACAACCATTTCCAAGACCTGAAGTCTCCATATATGTAACATCAAAAATGTTAGTAAGAGATACATTATTAGTTCAGTTGATTTGGTGTTTCTTTCCATATAATTCTTCTTCCCTTTTTCATTTTGCCACAATTTCAGTCCATATAATCCGCTGGTTTACATTGATGATAGGGGTGGCAAATTTAGCCCTTGAGAAGGACACGAATGAATTGACCAGTTTGCGGGGTATCCATCTATTAGGTTGAAGGTTTCTCTACTCTGATTTTTGAATCAAGATTTCCATGTAAGATCCTAAATGAAGCATAACTAACTGTCTATCTATGAAACCTCTAAATATAACTGAGTAATGTCAAATGGTAGGTGCCCATTGAATTATGTTCATGAGTTGCAGCTCAAATAAATTCTTAATGATTGTTTTTGTGGATTCAGCTAGGAGGTAGCGACCTAAAAAGAAAAAATAAGAGATACGTAAAAGATAAAACAATGGCTGGAATATGATACTTCCATTCATAACTTCAAACTTATATATATAGGCAAACACTTGCCAAATAGTTCCACTAAAATACGACACATACATAAAACAACTTACTCCTAACAAAAACATAATACATGACTCCATTAATTCCTAGAAATCAGAACAACATGACACTGACTCAACTTAAATAACACAACTGCTTATAGATTAAGCTACCGTTTGGCCATAGATTTCCAAATATTTTTGGCAAATATTATTTGAGTGAAATTTCTCCATGTGTTTGGCCATAGTATTTGAGAAACATATTTCACTTTTTTAAGAAATATGATTTATATCCATAAGTTTTAAAAACTATCAAAATTAACCATTGTATTACATAGCAAGATAGAAACGTCGACGTAACAAGATTCATGACTTCCACAACAAGTCAGTTAGATCTTCGTTGCAACAAATAACAAGTAGTGTCCATGATACTAGAGCAATGTGGTAGTTCGGAACGAGTACAACCAGGGGCGGCTCTGCCTTATAAAAGTTAAGGTATGTGCCTTAGGCCCCCAATTTTGGAAGGCCTCAAATTTTTACCAAGAACAAATTATGTGTTATTTTTTTATTAAAAAAATTAATTATTTATAATAAAAAGTATATATATATATATTATATTTATTTTCTTACATTCACATTATTTAATTTTTTAAACTCATTTTTGCTTAAAGTTTGTCAACTTATTGCTTATAGAATTGTGCCAACAATTCATATAGTGATTGCTTTAATAAAATAATATTTTTCAACGTTAATTGATAAAATCTTACCTAAAACTAATCATTTTAAATAAAAAGAAGTACTCGAAAAAATCATTTATAAAAAAAATTAAGTAATAATTTGCATCTAAATAGTTATAAAAATAATTTTAAAAATAAATATATATGAAATTTGTTAGGCCTCAATTGAAATTTTGCTTTAGGCCCCCATTTACATTGAGCCGCCCCTGAGTACAACAAGCATAATTCCATACATCGTGAAGTAGATGAAGCTAATGACTTTGTTACCCTGAGCCAGTTGTTCGTCATTTTCATCAACAACCATATCATCACTTTCATATTCACAGAATATTTTATCACTGCTTTGTTGTTCACGCAAGAAATTATGTAATACGGCACAAATAACAACTATATAGGGTGTTTTTGTAAAAGATAAATGTTTGGTGTAGAATTTAAATTTTTAAAAGCTCCCAAATAATGAGATTTGACCCAAATATTAATTTTTTTCCTAGTATTTGGAAATTTTAAAAGCTCCCAAATAATGAGATTTGGCCCAATCCAGACTTTGACAGGCACAAGCAGTCGCAACAACAAACTCAACTTTCGTAGTAGACAAAGTAACAATTGATTGCTTCTTAGCTGACCATGAAGTAACACCGGACCCGAACATAAAAGTATAACTTGAAGTGCTTTTTTTGTCATCATAATCACCAGCATAGTCACTGTCTATATAGCTGAGAAGATTGAACTTTTTAGTAGTCTTATAAAATAGCCCAAATAACGCCTCTTGTTTGTAAGTAACAAAGAATTCTCGACTACAGACAAATGCATTTTTTTGGGATTCTCCATATACTTGTTGATTAAACTCACAAAATACATTATATCAGGCCTTGTAACAGTGAGACACATCAAACTTTCCACAATTTGTTTGTAAGGTATGCTATCAACCTTCTTCCCAGTAGGATTTTCTTGTAGCTTCAAACCAAGTTCAGCAGAAGTGTTAGCTGGATTGCAGTCCATCATCTGAAATCTGTCTAGAATTTACCCTACATATTTCTTTTGAGAAATAAAAATCCCTTTATCAGATTGCACTAGGGGTGTGTATCAGCTCGGTTCAGTTACGTATTATCGGTTCGATTTATCAGTTTTTATTTTATTGATTTTTATTCTTTAACGGTTCAGTTTTTGGTTTAATCAATAAGAAAATGCTTTCAAAATAAATATATGACTTGTCCAACAATTTAATGGGAAATAAAAAAGAGAGAAATCAAATTACTCATTGAGTACAAAAATTCTACTTAGCATAGTAAAAGTATAGCAAATACTCATAATTTACAACCCTAGTCGTTGCCTAACCCTTGCCGTCTTCATTGCTAACCCTAGCCATCTCTGTTGTTAGTTCTTTAGGTCTTGCATTGCGAACCCAAAGACTAAAGTAATGCTAAAACCTAAAGGGTAAATGTAGAGAACATAGTTAAGTGGTGTTAATTGTGTAGGGTCCTTATAGTTATAGTCTAATATAGTGATTATATTAATATTTTTTTTGTTTGATATATATGAATTCATAAAAATTAAAATAGTAAATTATTATATTCTTAATGGGTTATCAGTTAACCCAATAACCCAATATTAAAAAAACATAGGACCCTCGCAAAGTTCATATGTGTAACATCAATTTTGCCCATAGTTTGGATGTGCTTTGAACCCTTTTCCCAAAATAAGATCATCAACATACAAGCAAATAATGAGCATCTTTATGTGATGTCCAATCTTAACAAACAATGTATGTTCATGAGGACATTTTGAAAAATCAACTTTTAGAAAATACCCCTTAATGTGATTATACCAAGTCTGATGAGCTTGTTTTTGACCATAGATGGTCTTTTTCAATTTGTAAACATTATGCTCATTTTCAATTTTAACATAATCCCGAGGTTGTTAAACAAATACCTGTTCCATTAAGTATCCATGTAAGAAATAGGCAAGACTTATGAGCTGCCAATGCAATAACCAATCTGATTGTATCATGCCTAGCAACGAGAGAAACTACTTCGGTATAAACAATCCCATTTTGTTGCTTCTAGGTTATACTGATTATTTTTATTTATTTAGGTTTTTTCTATTATTTTTAAAAAAATTCTATATAAATATATATTTTTCACTAATTAATATTCTTTCTTGGGATGAAATCTTCACAAAAGAAAAAAGTGCAGAGTGATGAATATTCTTGTTTGATGAATCCTTGTCCTTATTGTAAAGGACCCCACCTTTGACAAAAATGTCAATATGTTCCTGAGGGCAAGTTGTGTGCACCATCTCTATCTTGTGAATTTTGTGGTGGTCCATGGTTCAGTTGTCCCCATGTGTTGCTACTCTACTCCAAAACCCTATCATGATGATTCTAATAATTCTCTTTCCTTTTATAGTATGGATTCTTGCATGAAATTATTGGAGGAGTATGAAGAACGCTTTAGGAGAATCATATGTGGGATGAAACAGTATTTAGAGAAAAGAATAAAGCTCATGCAAGATGTTTATAAATTTGGCATGCATACTCACAACTTAAGCAATGAATTGACTACAAAGGTTATTATGTTTGACGCTCAATAATTCAATTATGAGTTGTGCGATACTTAAAAGGCACTCAAAAGTCAAATGGAGGATCTAAAACTGGAGGAGATACAATGCAATCATACTTTTCTTGAAGATGCCACATCTCAGGAGGAGTATAAAAGTGAGCATGTTGCATTCAATGTAAGTTTGGAAGAGGGACGTATTGGACCCCATTCAAATCACTTTTCAACATTATGCTTAGATGATGATATATATTTCAAGTTATCTGATCTAATGGAAGAGTGTGAGGATGAGGAACAAGAATCCTACATTTTTAATGTTGCACCCGAAAAAAGACAAAATAACATATGTCACTTCAGAGCCAAGCAATCCCACATGCATCATCCATCACTTGGTTCTTTAGTCTTTTTACCACCGCTCCTTGAGAGGAGCAGAAAAATAGATGCAGTGTTAGGAGTACAATTCATAAGTTCAAAGTGGAAAGAAAAGTGAAGAACTTACTTGTGTCGTGCCGCGACGTTAAATCAAGTGCTTATTGGGAGGCAACCCAATTTAAAGTATAACTTCTTTTTTTTTAAAATAAATAAATTAGTGTCACTTTTTATGTGCATTATTTCTTTTGCAGATTAGGGAAAGTCTGAGTATCCAAAAATTTGAAGTAAAAGAGCACGTTGAGCTTAAGTGTGGGGTGCATACTACCTTTGATGAAAATTGACAAAACATGTAGTAGCTAGGCTTAGAGGCCTTAGAGAGTTTTTCTAATCATTGTTTTAAATTTTAATTGATGTTTTGGGGACATAACATTTTTTAAGTGTGGGGCGGGGAAATGGATTTCTAGTTTTTACTGTTTTATTGAGTCGTTTATTTTTTTAGGATGGGTTCCTCGCCTTTTATTTTTGGTTCTTTTCCTGAGAATAGTCCCTTTGAACCAATTATCTTATATGGCGTATTGTTTTTTAATTTTTTTAGAGAGAAAAGAAAAACCCTTTTGACTTGTTTGATATTTGTTATTGATGCCTAATTTTGAGTAGTACTTTCTTGTGAATGTTGGATTGTTAATGAAATTGCAGACTCTTTCACACCGAGGTTCATGATTATGACTTTGTTTATAGCTTAATTTATTTTGTAGTTTGTTTTGACCTTGTCTCTATTAGAAGTGGAATTGATCCATCTTGATTGGTACTTGTGTCATGTGTGGTGATAATTCGTTTATTTCATATTTTGCATATTAGTCTACAACTTTCCATGCGTGTCATTGAAGCAAAATAAAAAGTGTTGCTTTGTTTATGAGATGATAATAGGTTTTCTTTGACTTGTCTTGTGAATTTTAGCTTTTTTCAGATATTACATCACTAGTTAGCGCTTTTGAGCCTGTAGCCTTCTGTTGGTAACCATATTTTGCCCTTAACTATTTTGTTGAATCCCTAGTTTTTGCACATTACTTTCTTGAGCACTGTAGCATAGACTTGTTATGATTGTTAAATTTAAAGAAATTGGATGGTTTAGTGTAAGTATAAAAGGTAGTCAATGATAACTACAAAGTGATGAAAAAGCCCTCTTTGAAAGAATGTGACATGACGAAAAAATAAAAGAAAAAAATTGAGAAAAAGAAGAAGAAGAGTGAAACGTTCTTGATGAGATGAAATTACTAGTGAAAGAATTGTTGAAGTGAGGGCTGAAAATAAAGAGAAGAAAATAATGGATGATGAAGTTTAAAAGTGCAAAGTACTGAAGGAAGTGTAAGTCGCTATTATATGGTTTTTCTACCAGTCCCCTAGCCTACATTAAAGCTCGTTAAAGTTTTGTTTGATTCTATTTGAGCATGTTTAATTAGTGGAGATTTACATAGTGGGCAAGCCTGTGGGTCTTTGTGCATACATGTGAATTTTATTTGTGAGTGTGAGAGTTATGTTGTTCTTTGATGCTAAGTCCTTAATTTATATTCAATATTTTGAATTAAGAGTGTGGACTATTTCTGCTTGTGAGAGCACTTGTTTTATGATAGATGTGATATTATTAAGTTTCTTTTACAAATGTAGGTTTGCAAGCTTAAATTTGATGAGTTCAGAGTCCTTCCTTGAGGTGAAAAGGTTAGAGGTTTGTTATTTATTTTTATATCTTGATAATGATTGAGAAGTGTACTTGATGTTTTAAAATTTTTGTAATGGCCTAATTATTTGTATCAACCAAAGTGGTGGCATTCCTAGTTGGATTTTTTTGAGATGAGCTTTAATGCTTGCTTGAAGATGAGCAAAAATTTAAGTGTGAGGTGTCGATGTGAGTCCAAAAATATATATTTTTAATCATTATTTCCCTCACATTTAATATTTTATTTGTCCTATTTGAGTATGAATTTTACGGATTGTGCTTAATAGTGTATTTTATTTGTAGGATTAAATTGGTGTAATGATGAAGAAATTTGAAGCTAAAATGAATTGAAGAGGAAATATTATAGAAGAAAATGTATCTTAATAGATTAAATTGAATATTATATTATATTTTTATATATATATGGAATCATTGCAAAAAATTTAAGAAAAACGTACATGCACTGCCACATGGCAGCAAGTGAAGGTCATTATGTTGAGGTTGTCGTACATCGAGGAAATCCAGTTTCTTTTAGATTTGATTTCCCAATTTGTTTTTTCTCAATTATTTATTTAGGGTTTTATATATCAATAAATAGTCCATAAGAATAATTCTAGATGATTACATGCTTCTTCTTTTTCTTCTTCTCCTTCTCCTTCTTCTCCTCCTCCTCCTACTGCTCCTTCTCCTTCTCCTTCTTCTTCTTCTTCTTCTTCTCCTCCTCCTCCTCTTAGACATTAGTAGATAAAAGACCCTTGTTCTATTGGTTATCATATAAATTATTCTTATATTCTTGTTTTAGCATGAACATCACTATAAAAATAAATTCATTATCTATTCTTGAACTCGAGAGATGGAGCGGTAGATAGACCAAAGAATATAAGGAGCATGGTCAAGCTTGCATATCACTTGATATATTAGTGTCCATGATTGACACCCACACGAACACCGTGCTTGGTTACGAAACAGGAGGAAATATAAATGCTCGTCAATTGAGTCTATCCATCCCCACTCAACGATGTAGTTAGATAGTCAACTTGGGTAGGCGGTTAGAGTTCGAGAGATCATGATCATAATATCAACCTTGTAAATCAATAATTTGATAATCATGTGAAATCCATGAAAGAGATGTGATATATGAATTCTTAGTATGATGCAGCCCTAGAATATTCCCAACTATTGTAAGCCAATCTTATTAGTTTAATCTTGCATTCTTAGTATTTAAATATAAATGAAACTCTTTTGGCATGCTTGAATAAATAATTAGACTAGTATAATTTAGTAAAATAGTTAATCGACAAGTTCTTTGGGTTCGATGCTCTGTCTCTTTTAGAGTCACTATATTACTTGTGTGACCACGTACACTTGAGTGTACATTAGGGAGCAACAAGTTTTTGGCCATTTTTAGGAACTTAGAAATTAATTATTCTTCTGCGTTATAATTTTTCTTTTATTTATTTAAGTTTTTTTTTATTCTTCGTTTTTTTCTAATTTTTTGAACAAATATTTTTTTTCCCTCTGAATAATTTGGTACACTAATTGATATGGATGATTTAGATAAATGGTGATTGGGTGATGAGTATCCTTGTAAGAATTATGATAGACGCCACTTGAATATTGAGTGTCATACCATTAAAAAGAACGGGTTGTGCGCACCTACCCAATCTTTTGGGTGGATTGTATGTCATGTATATGGTGGTAAAGATGGTCATTGAAATGGTTGTCCTAGATCTTATTCCCCTCCCCTAAACCCCTATTATGATTCTTCTGTTATTTATGATATTGGCAGGAGTGATGACATGGAGGATGCGGAATAAGAGGCTCACAATAGGGATTTCTTGAATTTCTGCAAGCAAATAATGGACGCCTTGGACATAATGTAATTAAAAATCAGGGAACATCTATTAAAACGTATGGAGCTGCAGGCTATGATTGACACTTATAAATAGACCTAGCCAATACTCAATTAGAGGAAGAGACTGAATCTCAACAAGGAGATAGTTGTTAAGAAGCAAATATAGTGAGTCAATTTTGATTGGAGAAATAATCTCAACTTCTTAAGTTTCAAGAGTCTCCATGATGATCTTACATACATGAAAACCCAGTTGACGGAAGGAAGAGTTGAGCTCAGACAAGAAATAAATCAAATTTGGCTCAAATATTCATGACTTGAAGGCTCGCTTGAACAAAAAGGTTTAATAATCTGATGTCGTAACACCTCACTATTTGAAAGAACTAGAAGGAGTTAGAATTAGAAAGAATCGTTTTTGGAAAGAATGAAAAATCTAGAAAATTTGTCAAGTCATGTTAAGTTTGAGTTTTGGGTCAACTTAAAACGACCATAACTCCTATCTCAAGATGAGTTAGGTGTTCTACTAGATACCGTAGGAAATATCTTCAAATTATCTTTCCAACGCCGCCTAGTTTTCTCAATTCCGAGTTCGTATGAGTGAGATATACCCATTTGAAGTTGAGCTGTTTGGATAAGGAAAGTCTAATCCGGATTTTGGAAGGGTAGTTTGGTCTTTTCCTTACCCAATTATTTTATTTTGATTTTAGGAGTTTAATTGGGGTCTAATCAGATTAGATCAGTTTAGACTATTGGAAATTTACGCTAGGGCTTGGAGAAAAGAGAGAAGAGGAGAAAGGAGAAGAAAAGTTCAAGATTCGTCAAGATCGTGCAATTTTGGTTGTGAATTTAGCCAAGGATTCAATCCTACGAGGTATGTGAGATCACATTAGCGTTGGTTTAGTTCACCCATGCGCCAATCATGATTCAATTCAGCGAAATTGTGTTCTTTTGAAAGAAAAGATTATGAGTTCTTGATGAAATTCGTTTAAGTCCTTGTGGGTTCTTTTTGTTGAAGTTTCTTGAGTTTAATTCATGAGATTAGGTGTTATTTCGAGTAGAATTTTACATATATTGAGGATATAGTCGATTATAAGTGTTTGGGGAAAGAACCAAGTGAAATTAGAGGGTTTAGAATTGAAAAACGAAGCAAAAAATTTGAGATTTTTTAGGGAAGAGGCTGGGGGCTGCGCTTCCCAGAGCGCCCCAAAAGGGGTTCTGAAATTTGGGCTCCGGGGTGCCGTGCCAGCCAGAGCGCTCCAACCCAGGTTCTGAACTTCACCCTCTGGCGCCCCGCGCCTCTCAGAGCGCCAGGGATGCCAATTCTTCTACCTTTTCCCACTTCTTTCCATACTAGTTCCCTAGCAACATACCTATGTTTTCAAGTCGATTTATACACTCTCAGGTACGTCTAAACATCATGAAATCATCCATAAACATGAGATCATGAACCTTGAATCCATAATTCAATTCAAGGAAAGTTAAGAGTCAAGTCAAGAGAAGTTCGTTAGAGTTTTCCAAAAGTCTTTTACAAACGTTTTAAATTTGTTTTAAGGCTTAAGTTTTGAGTTGAGTAAAGAGTAAGATTAAAGTTCATTTATTCAAAAGATTTTACGGGAACTAAGTATTCCCAAGAGTAGAAATGTTTTCACATTTAAAAAAGAAAGAAAACACCGATTTCCAAGAGAGCTTTCAAACTAATTTTTGAGTAATTATCTCAAAGCACAGAAAGAGTTTTATTTTTAAAACATATGAGCTGAGTATATTTTGGGAGTAGTATTGAGCACCGATATGGGGGCGAGTTCATAATAACTGAAGTCTCCATAAACTATGTAGCCATCGTGGGTAGAAAGGGTCATACTTTTTAGATGACACCTTAGTGTTTTCCTTAGCATAGACTAGTGGATCCACTTAGTTGAGGCGTTCTATTTCACGACCAAGTATAGGACAGTTCTTGAAGCATGGGTGAAATGCTGTATCATCAGTTTAGCTCATAGTGGTAGTTGTCGGTTAGAGAAACTCCCACAGTATTATATTACTTTATAAGTAAAGTGAGTTATTATTGTATTTCTTTAATACACGGAGTTATCATCTATTGCTTTAAATGCTTTGTATAAACTGCACCATTATTGTTGTTTTTACTTTGCATTTGAGTTGAGTATTCATGAGTTGAGTTAAGCTAAGGTAAGTGTTCTTTTCAGATTCCTTTCAGGTTTATGTCATGTTAAGTTTCCCCTTCACATGCTAGTACATTCAATGTACTGATGGCATTTGGCCTGCATATTTTTATGATGTAAATATAGGTAATCAGGATCAACATCCAACGCCTCGTTGATCCATTTGAGCATTCAGAGTCATTTGGTGAGCCTCCTTGCTTTCCGGAGGACTCTTTTTACATTGTTTTTTTTCTAGTATTTCAGTTGTTAAGATGATCGGGGGTCTTGTCGTGACATCCCTCTTAGTATTTAGAGGCTTCATAGACAGCTTGATATGAGTCCTTTAGTCTTGTATTTCAGATGTTTTGCTATTAGACTTGAGTTTCCATTTTTGCTAATATGAATGTTTATCCTTAAACGTTCTATGTTTAATTTGAGACACTTGTTTTATAAATGCATTTGATTCTTGTAATAATGCTTAAAGTCTTCCGCTGAGAGTCTAGCCAGGCCAAGGGTTCGCTTGGGCCCATCAATGGTTCTCAAGTGCCAGTTCCGCCCAGGGTGTAGGCTCGATGTGTGACAAAATTAGTATCAGAGCCCAGAGTTTAAGAGTCCTTGGGAGTCTATGAAGCTGTGTTTGTAGAGTTCTCGTTATCGGTGTTAAGCGCGCCACATCTATAATTAGGAGGCTGTAATATTTAAGATTTTTCTTCACTTCTTTCATACTCATTTCGTGCGATAGAGTTCATCTCTATAAAGTCTCTTTCTAATTCATGCTTACGCGTGTGTTTCAGTAATCATGCCTCCACGAAGAGCTGTCTGAGGTCGTCCTGCTAGGAGAAACGTTGAGGAGCAAGGGGTACCAAATTCACCAGGAGTACAACCCCAAGGAGTGGTCACCAATGCTGAATTTTGAGAAGCAATCTGAATGCTAAGTCAATCTATGACCAACCAAGTTGGGCAACAAAGAGGGGATCGACAGGAAGAGGCTGATACTTCGAGGATCTCTGAGTTACTGAGGATGAATCCTCAAAGTTTCACTGGTTCAAGCACTGCTGAGGATCCGGAAAGTTTTGTTGAGGAACTGCAAAAGGTATTTGAGGTAATGCACATTACCGATGCTAAGCGAGTGGAACTAGCTGCATATAAACTGAAGAATGTTGCTAGGACTTGGTTTGACCAATGGAAGAAGGGTAGAGCTGAGGGTGCACTATTTTTGACTTGGGCTATGTTTGAGGATGATTTCTTAGGGCGTTTCTTTCCCCGAGAATTGAGAGAGGCTAAGGTAAGAGAATTCCTTACCCTGAAGAAGGATTCACTAAGTGTTCATGAGTATAGCTTGAAGTTCACCAAACTTTCCCAATATGCTCCAGAGATGGTAGTGGATATGAGGAGTAGGATGAGTTTGTTTGTTGCTGGGCTGTCTCGTCTGTCGAGTAAGAAAGGTAAGGTTGCGATGCTAATAGGTGACATGGATATAGCAAGGTTGATGGTTTATGTACAGTAGGTTGGAGAAGAGAAACTGAGGGATATGGAGGAGTTTAGGAGCAAGAAAGCTAAGACAGGGAATGAGTTTGGGCAATAAAGGAGTAATGTGAACCATTCTTCCTTTCATCAAAAGACAAAGGGACCTGCTCCATCATCTACTAGTGCACCTGCACCCAGAAACAAATGTGAGTATAATGGTCAGAATTCGCAGAACTTTAGAGCTAGACCTACGCAGTCTCAGGGTAGTGTGGCACAAGGAGGTAACTGGGCTCCTGCATGTGCTAAGTGTGGTAGGAACCACCCAGGTAAGTGTCGTGATGGCTCCACTGAGAGTTTCAAGTGTGGTCAAGAGGGTCACTTCATGAAAGAGTGCCCTAAGAACCGGCAAGGTAATGGTAATTAGGGCAATAGAGCTCAATTTTCATCCATTGCTCCACCAGACAAAGCTGCATCTAGAGGAGCTACTTCAGGGGCAGGTGGAGGAGCAAACCGCATATATTCTATCACGAGTCATCAAGAGAAGGAGAATTCTCCAGATGTTGTCACTGGTATGATCAAAGTCTTTACTCATAATTGTCACTCCCTGAGGCTACCCCCGAGACGCGGACACGGGACCTAGGATCACAAGTGACCCCAAGCTAACCCTGCTGGCGTTACATGATCATACTAAAGATAAACTGAGCAATAAAGCTGTGCGGAAGCTAAATCATAAGAGATACTGAAAATGATGGGGAATACCCATATACTGTCTGAATATATGAAAGCTGAGAGTTTGAATACAAAAGAGAAATCAAACTCTAAAACTAAAGCTGAAACTAACTATGTCTGCAATAAGCCTCTAAATTGACTAGAAATGTTGGGATATGCCCCAACTAGATATAGCAAAACTGAAACTAAAGCTAAAAGCAATAAAGATAAACATGTCACTAGTCCTCGAAGAATGAGGACTCACCATTGATGCTGCTGAACTGAAGATCGGGAACCGACCTAAGCGTGATCTGGATGCTGAGAACCTGAGCCTACATCACGAGAAGATGTAGCGCAATGAATGCATCAGTACTCGAAAGGTACTGAGCATGAGAGATAGAATAAAGCTAAAATAATATATAACAGAACAAAGCAAATAAGCAATGATGTAATCTAAACATAATATAGATACTGAATACTGAGCTAACTGAATGCAATGACCAAATTTATAACATGCTGAGACTGAATACTGACTGTACTGTAAATGTGGTCAATGCAATAGAATTTGACTGAACTGTGTGGGAGCTACTAATAACCGACAATAAAACTACATGAGCTAAATATGGAGTCCGATGTATACGTCCCATCGAGAGGACCCAATACACTCGGCCAAAGGTGTAGAGGCATGCTGGCGTGATCACTAGAATGATGCCCACAGATGGGAATTACAACCTACATGGCTAGTAGTTCTGGGACTATTTGGGTACGCTGAACCCTAGACCAACTCGGTATTATGCTACTCCGAATAGATTAAGTGATTAACACATTATGATAGAATTACTGTGATATACTGGATAGCTCAAAACTGACATGCAAACTGAGAATGCCCAATAATATACTGATAATGGCACATTCAAAAACTGAGGCATGTATATCTGAAATAACTGAACTATCTGGCCTAGCATGTATAATTTAAGAACTAAAGAACTACATAGCTAGGGTTCTGAAATTCAAGAAATAAACCATTGGAACGTTAAATAAACTAATTCATGATAATTTGATGAAATTCTAGAAACCCTAGGTCTAGTTGATAGTAGGGAATCAAGAATCTGAGTGAAATCTAGGGACCTAATGGGTGAAAGGAACCCACTAGTGAATTCCCACATACCTGGTGACTAATTCCACGAAGAAATCTTTCAATTTCGGGGTTGAAAGTGATGGAATCTTGCTGCATTCTTGGAGCTAGGGTCTGTCGACTTTTTCTCCTCTCTTTCTTCTAATTTTCTAAGTTTTGATTAATGATTTGACTTAGGTAAGTTCTTGTTATGTTTCTAGTCTTAAAATGACTAAAACCACATAATTTAGCGTCTAAACGACGTAGTTTGGGGGCCAAACAAACAAGGAAAAGACTAAAAGACCCTTGACTTAAAAGCTGTCGGAGTCACCGATGGAGCTGACTGATGGGCCGTGAGTCGACTGACGGTCCATATTGGTCGACGTCGTTCGTGACTGAAAGCTGAAATCTGAAGTGTGAAACTGGAAGTTGGCTGGACCATCGATGGAGCTGACTGATGGTTCCGTAGGTGGCTTCAGTCGGTGGCACCTGCAACATCTGAAAATCTGGAAAAAAATTTCCTTTCTCGAATCTGGGGTGTTACAATAATCTTTATGCTTTGCTAGACCCATAAGCGAGTTTATCTTTTGTGACTCCTTATGTTGCAATGAAATTTGATTTTCTTCCTGAGAAACTTTGTGAGCCGTTTTATGTTTCTACACCGGTTGGGGAGTCTATTCTAGCCGAGCGAGTCTATTGTGATTGTGTCATTCCATCAATCACAAGAAGGCGATGGCTGATTTAGTTGAGTTAGACATGGTGGATTTTGATGTCATTCTAGGTATGTATTGGCTTTATGCCTGTTATGCCTCCATTGATTGTAGAATTCGAGTTGTTAGGTTCCAAATTCCTAATGAGCCAGTTATAGAGTGGAGTAGCAGTTCAGTAGTGCCTAAGGGTCATTTTATTTCATACCTTAAGGTGAGAAAGTTAAGTTTCCAAGGGTTGTGTCTATCACTTAGTCTGAGTTAATGACTCTAGTGTTGTAGATACCTCCTATTAAGTCAGTTCCAGTTGTGAGTGAGTTTCTAGAAGTCTTTCCTGGTGATCTACCCGGAGTCCCTTCTGAGAGAGAGAGATAGATTTCGGTATAGACATTCTTCCCAATACTCATCCTATATATATTCCGCCATATAGAATGACTCTAGCAGAGTTGAAAGAGCTAAAAGAACAATTGAAAGATCTCCCCGATAAAGGTTTCATTCGACCAAGTGTCTCACCTTGGGGCTCTCCGGTCTTATTTATGAGAAAGAAAGATGGTTCCCTTAGGATATGTATAGATTACCGCTAGTTGAACAGGGTTACCTTCAAGAATAAGTATCCTCTTCCGAGAATCGATGATCTTTTCGATCAACTTCAGGGTGCTAACTGTTTCTCTAAGATAGACCTTAGATCGGGCTTTCATCAGTTGAGGGTAAGGGCATGTGACTTCCCAAAGATAGCATTCAGGACCCGTTATGGTCATTATGAGTTCCTAGTTATGTCCTTTGGTTTGACCAATGTGCCTGCAACATTCATGGACCTTATGAATAGAGTATTCAAGCCTTATTTAGATATGTTTGTTATCGTATTCATTGATGACATACTTATATATTCGAGGAATGAGGAAGATCATGCTAGCTGATACACTCAAATTACACTTCTTTTCAGAAGCATAAGCGATCGTTATCATGTAAAGAACCCAACTTGTAGGTTGGGGTTGATCCCACGAGGAATATGGTTTAGACTTAAGTTCAATAACGATTATATTCATTTAGCCAACGTATTTCCGAGACAAATAAGTAAAAGGGGGGGGGGATTATGTAACAAATTTTGGAAACTATAAAAGTAATTAGTAAGAAAGATTCAAACTTTTGTTGTTATCAAATTGAGAAAGAAACTAGGGCGTACGCCTTCCCCATAAGCTCATAACTCCGTAATCCTAGTAATAGCAATCCCTTCCTAGTGTATTACATGCAAAGCGATAAGTTATGTATCTCTAAATCATTGGTCCAACATCTAGAGAATTTCAACCCGCACCTTGGTTCGGCTACGTGTGTATAATTTACTAACCCTTACCAATACCTCATATTAGACGTCACATCGATGTATGGCTTAGTTTTCACCCTCGCACCAATTGACATTAATTTTATTAGATAGTATCACACTAAATCTATGTTGATAATTCTTTTCTTATTAACTACCTCCTTGGTCTGGCAGGTAGCAACAAGGCGAGTTTTAACGTTGGCCAAAGTTCCGACCTTGGTTTCCTTGACCTTAACGCCAATTATCCATGTTGGAACCTTGGGCGTTTGGTCGGAAACCTCCCGTCTGCTCATTCACCGCATAAGCATCATCTTCAAAATAACACTCTTCTGCCGGTGGTGAAGTTCTAGTCAAATAGTTCACAACATTTACCTTCTCTGCTCCTCTAGTCACATGATTTAACACCAACCCTAGTTCAGTTCTCATCTGTGCCATCTCTTCGCGAATTTCATCTGTGTGCTGGTTGTTTGTAGCTTGAACGGTAAATGTGCTCCTCCCAATGTCTGACTTTCTAGTGCTCCAAGCTTTATTATTTCGAGATATCTTCTCCATTTTCTCTGTAATTTGTGAAAAAGTGCATTCACCGTACGAACCTCCCGCAATAGTATCGAGCACCGCCTTACCATTATCATCCTGTCCTCGGTAGAAGTAATCCTTCAGCAACTCATCATCAATACAGTGATTCGGGACACCCCTCATGAAGCCAGTGAGCCTATCCCAAGAACTACTCACAGACTATCCAGGAAATGCTACTAAGTTGTTGAGTTTATCCTTCTTGTTCAACTTCTTGGAAACTGGAAAGAATCTTGCTAAAAACGCCTCTGTCAACTGCTCCCAAGTATAGATTGAGTTGTAAGGGAGTTCATTGAACCACACAACAGCATCTCCTTTCAATGATAGGGGGAACACACGCAATCCAATGATGTTCATATCCTAATCTGGTCGACCTATACAACTTTTGTAGACATGATTAAGTTTGGCTATGTGAGCATACAGATCATCTGCTGGCAACCCCGCAAACAAGCCCCTTGCTATAAGCATCTGCATCAAGCTATTGGTCACCACAAATGTATGCCCTTGAGGTAGAGGCGGTAGGACAAGAGGTCCATCAGAATTAGCAATATTAAGGTTGACCCTGAAGTTTTCATGCAGACGTGGTCCTTGTGGTTCCTGTGCCCTCAGTGCATCTCCCAATCTATTCTCAACTGGAGCTTGATTATTCGCATCAATTACCCTCAGAGGCTGCAGTCCAACACCTTCACCTAACTCTCCCCTGATAGGGTTAACCGAAACTCCTTTATTATTCATTCTTTGCAAAGTTCTATTCAGTTTGGGATCGTAGGGAGTTAGTGGTTCGCCTTGGCTCCGTGTACTTGGCATACACTAGAGTAAAACCCTAAGAGAGAAAAAAACAAAACAAAAAGTAAAATTAGGAAATATTTGACTAAAGTTCAATAATGAAATTAAACTTAATCTAAAATCCTTATTCCCCGGCAGCGTCCCAAAAATTTGATACGCTCAAACTACACATATTTTCAGAAGCATAAGCGATCGTTATCACGTAAAGAACCCAACTTGTAGGTTGGGGTCTATCCCACGAGGAGTATGATATAGACTTAAGTTCAATAACGATTATATTCATTTAGCCAATGTATTTCCGAGACAAATAAGTAAAAGGGAGGGAGGGT
>NW_006239035.1:1502857-1538025 GCF_000226075.1 Solanum tuberosum
TAACTAGGGTATACGTGTTCCCCACAATCTCATAACGCAGCAATCCTAGTAACAGCAATCCTTTTCTAGTGTCTTACATGCAAAGTGATAAGTTAGGTATCTCTAAATCCTTGGTCCGGCATCTAGAGAATTTCACCTCGCACCTTGGTCCGGCTACGTGTGTATAATTTACTAACCCTTACCATTACCTCATATTAGACGTCACATCGATGTACGACTTAGTTTTCACCCTCGCACCAATCAAAATTAATTATATTAGATAGTATCACACTAAATCTATGTTGATTATTCTTTTCTTATTAACTACCTCCTTGGTCCGGCAAGTACCAACAAGGCGAGTTCTAACGTTGGCCACCGTTAAAAAGACTTCTAAACGAAAGAATTATCAATGCATGCAACAACACTATTCGGGAATTACTTAGTTACTATTCCTACTTCGTTAATCGCTCATGGTTCCCACAACCCTAGTTATGGATTTAGTTACCCATATTAGCAAGAAAATAATTCACAATGTTTGAAGAATAAATCATGAACTTACGTAGTAAAGTAGAATAATCCCAGAATTTCAACTTGAATTTCAAAGTAAAAATCACCAAAACATGCTTAGGAAATTAAGAATTGCTAAAGTTGCAAGTTAATCTCCGAAGCCAAAAACTAGAATTCAAATAATAAACTCTAACCCCCAATAATGAGGTTTACATACCCTATTTATAGAAAAACAAGTCCTAACTAAAAAAGAAACGAAATAAGGAAATAAAGTTTTCAGGACGCGTCTTCAATCTACGACACTGACCTACGATCTGTAAGTCTATCTTTGGTCCGTAGGTCCCTTCCGTGGCTCAGGACTTGGGCAATTTTTCAATCTTCAAAATCTTCCAAACTTCTGTCACATTCGACAGTTCAACATTACGGACCGTAAGTCAATCTACGGTCCGTAACTCCTCTCCATAGCTGCATACTTAGACTTTACAGCATCAGGTACAGGAACCAAATTTCTGTCACATTTTACGGAGCAATAATATGGTCTGTAGATCAATCTACGGTCCGTAAGTTGCAACCGTGGTTCCACACCTAGTCTAGAATTCCCTGATCTTCAGCCATGCCTTGCCTGTCCATCTACGTTTATCATCTACAGGGCGTAACTAGACCTACGGTCCGTAGGTTGCCTCCTTAGATGCCCTTTTCTGCACGTCTTTCAGTTGTGTCTTCAAATCTCCGCGTCTGAACTTATTTATTGAAAACATGAGAAAAACACATAAGAACTAATACAAAATGGCTCTAGACACACACAACTCTCAAGTGAAATGTATTAACAATACCGTAAACTCACAGTATATCAACACCCTCAACTTAAAATCGTTGTTTGTCGTCAAGCGACACACTAAGACTCCACACGACACTTGTATAGAATCAAGCAATTTAAGCACAAATAATCATATGGCTCTTTATCCCGACTCTCGTTTTGGGTGCAAATTTTTTCTCTCAGACGCAACAAGCTAACTTGTGTGGATCAAAACATGACAAAGACCGTCCAACCAACACACCAACATACACTGTTTTACTATCACCAAGGTACCAATTTTCTGACAATGTAACTAGTGCCCTTACTTCAAACAAAATTCTTTTTCACACAATGAATATGATTTTGAGTACAAGGAATCAATCAACACTCACGCTTAAAAGTAACTTCAAGTACAGTTGGTGCTCAATACCATAGGCTTGCCATTATTTTCACTGCTTAGACTCTCCAAACTAGGTTCTAGGATCACTATAAGACTGTATTGGCTTGTAACGTAGGCTCAGGGTCTGGTGTGGTACATTTGGGTACTTTTAGTGACTTTCTGCCCTCCTTGACATTACATTAGGCTTTCTAGC
The DNA here is from genome assembly GCF_000226075.1 of Solanum tuberosum. Classification (NCBI taxonomy): domain Eukaryota; kingdom Viridiplantae; phylum Streptophyta; class Magnoliopsida; order Solanales; family Solanaceae; genus Solanum; species Solanum tuberosum. The sequence goes on from NW_006239035.1 coordinate 1,504,733, forward strand.
TCTTTCTTGCCATACTATTTACATCTTACCATTTTGCCTTCTTTCCCTTGATTCTCTGCAACCATGGATGTGACTTTAGACTTTGTAGCTCTTTATTTTTGCACTTTCATCTTTTTCTTGCGTTTTGTTCTTTTCTTTAGCTTTCAACAAGTCACATCCTTTCCTCTTTTTATTTTTATATTCTTTTCTTTTTCAACATCAAACTCTTTTCATATCTATTTTTCTTTCGTTTTTCTCTTTCATAGCCACCCTCAAATTATAGATTTTCCATTGGTTGAGGTGCACAATACCCGATGTCAGGTTAGGGCAAAGATTGAGGCTACTTTTTACATTAGCCACCCTCAACTTAAGGGTTTAGAAAGAAATGGTCTAATTTAGGCTCAAAGCATTTGGATCAAAGGGAGCATTTATTTCATTTGGTTGGATTCTTCTTTTAGGCAATTTATTAGCTTATCAGAACAAGGGCCTATGATCACTTCCTAACCTCTAGAGTAGATTGTTTTAGCAGGACTAATTGGGCAAGTTCTAGATCGGCACAAAAACTGTCTGAACAATCAACTATTCTCACATACTCTTGGCACATAATTTCATTATCAGATTATCAGATTACCCAGTTCAAGTTTTACTTAAGTCATGCCATCAAGTTGGTTCCTTATCATGTCATACTCAGAGCCAACACATTCAACTCATTCTAGTCTACAGATTATAGCACAATTTACAAAATTTGGACGTGTATCATTTTTTTAATTAACTTTTGCCATTATGCTTCATTCATTCTCATGCTTCTACACATATAATCCTAACACATGCCGGTTCAACAGATATTAAGCAGTCTCTTGGGGAAAAAGAACATAGACAAGAATACCCCAAGAGAGGATTTATGAGTTGGGTTACTCAGACTTCACCCTATCACTCACAATCCATTTACCCTACCCCCAACAAAAATAAATGTGATTTTCCACAATGCATACAAAAACTATAAAAGATAATGGATTGGGTGAAACAAACTTAGGGCGCGTAGCGCCGAAGACTCATCAACAAACGGGTGGGTTCGGTTTTTCGGAGCCTGCTGGAACAATACTTGGGTCACCCTCAGTAGTGCTCTCGGTCACTCTAACCAAACCATTAATGGTGCTCACATCGTCTCTCAGAACAGGCGGGACCTCTACAACTGGGCAGAACTTGATGCCCCCGCAACACTCTCACGCACCCTCTGCTGGCGCAAATCTTCATCTAAAATCGAAGTCTTCTTAGCCTCCTTCTCAGAAATCCGATGACCTAGAACTATCCCTTCTTTCATAATAAAGTGGCACTTCTCCCAATTTAGCACCAGATTGCAATCTTCACACCTTTTAAGCACCTCAGCCAAATGATTCAGACATAGATCAAAAGAGTCACCTACCACAGATAAATCATCCATAAATACGTCAATAGTGTCCTCCACCATATCAGAGAATATCGACATAATACAATGCTGGAAGGTCGCTGGAGCATTGTACAACCCAAATGGCATCCGTTTGAAGGCGAAAGTCCCATAAGGGCAAGTGAAGGTGGTCTTTTTCTTGGTCCTCCGGAGCTATAGAAATCTGATTGTTGCCCGAATAACCATCAAGAAAACAATACCAACACTTACCAGCTAAGTCTATCCAACATCTGATCCATGAATGACATAGGGAAATGGTCCCTTTTTCTGTCCAAGCATTTAGCTTTCGGTAGTCCATGCAGATACTTCATCCAATCACGAGCCGCATCAGAACAAACTCGTTTCTCTCATTAGGAACCACAGTAATCCCACCTTTCTTGGGCACGCATGGAATAGGACATACCCAACCACTATCTGTATTGGGATAGATAACTCCAGCATCCAACCACTTGATGATCTCCTTTTTAACTACATCTTGCATAGGCGGATTTAATCTTCTTTGGTGCTCAATACTAGGTTTGTGATCCGGCATGAGTTGAATTTTATGAGAACAAATACCAGGAGGGATCCCAATAATATCCACAATAGTCCACCCAATGGCTCGTTTGAACCTCTTCAATAAGTTAACCAAACACTCTATTTGTCGCCCATTCAAATCAGCCGCAATGATGACCGGTAAAGTATCATCCTTTCCCAAGAACACGTACCTCAAATGTGATGGTAGAGCCTTAAGCTCCAATTTTGGTGCCTCCTTAACGGATGATCTTGCGGGTGGGGACTCACGATTTTTCATATCTAACTCCAGGTTCTTTGGTTTCGAACGATATTCGCACTTATTGAGTGCGGCGACTAACTCATTATACTCTTCAATACAATCGTTGTTGAAGTTTATCATAAATGCTGCTAATGCCTCAACACCTAGTCTCTCCTCAACCTGCACCTCAGAAACAATCTCAACTCTATAGGTTATCACCGATACCAATTGGAGCTCACACTTTGCTTCATAGACATACAAATATTGAAGTTGCCTCTTCATTGTTCAGTCTGAATTTCATCTGCCCCTTTTCCATATCAACCAAAGTGCTCCCTGTAGCTAAAAATGGTCTCCCAAGAATGATGGGAACCTCAAAATCAACCTCACAGTCAAGAATCACAAAATCTGCAGGAAAGATAAACGACTCCACTTTCACTAGTAAATCATAGAGCACACCTATGGGCCTCTTCACAGTTCTGTCGGCCATGAGCAATCACATCGCAGTCGGTATTGGATCTCCCAAACCTAACTTTTTGTATATCGACAATGGCATCAGATTAATACTAGCCCCATGATCACACAATGCCTTAGCAAATTCCAACAACGCGATGGTACATGGAATAGTAAAGGCACCAGGATCCTCCTTCTTCTGCACAAGGGACCTAGTAGCAATAGCGCTACAATGTTGCAATCTATCATCATCCTCGAAGCTCACGACCCTTTTCTTGGTCACTATATCCTTCATAAATTTTGCATTCCCAGGCATTTGCTCCAAAGCCTTTATCAATGGAACATGGATGGAAAGCTGCTTCAATATGCTAATAAACCTGCGGTATTTGGTTTCTTCACTCTTTTTCACTAACCTTTGTGGAAAGGAGGTGGAGGTCTGGGTATGGGGATAACTTTCTGAGTTACCTCATCTTCCTTCTCTGTCGCATTCCCGGACTCTCCAGTCACCTCAGCCACATCATCATCTTTACTAGCATCAGTTTCTACTCCGGACGGCATAGGTGGATCAATGGTCTGCTTACCTCCTCGAGTCATGACTGCCATTCAATGTCTATCATTCTTTGGATTTTAGATTGTATTACTACGAAGAGTGTCAGGTTGATGTGGGTTTACTGTAGTCGACAACTGATTCATTTGTAGCTCAGGATGCTTGATCGACACTGTGTGGGCGTCAACTTTTTCACCAATACCAGACAAGTCATTTCGCATCTCCTTCACTTTCTCATCAGTTGCGTCAAACCTCCTCATCATTTTTTGCATCATATCCTCAATACGTGACATATTACCTCCCGCTTTCCTTGGAGAAGAATCCTGATTTTGAGGTGGAACATAAGGTCCAGCAAGATCGCTTCTGTTGCCATAGTTGTTTCGGTTGTAATTGTTGTCGCAATTGTAGTTCCTATCCCAGACATATTGATCTTCACGATTGTAATTGCCATAGTTCCGACCTTGGTTTCCTTGACCTTGGCGCCAATTATCCGTGTTGGAACCTTGGGCGTTTGGTCGGAAACTCCCTGTCTGCTCATTCACCACATAAGCATCCTCTTCAAAATAATACTCATCTGCCGGTGGTGGAGTTCTAGTCAAATAGTTCACAGCATTTACCTTCTTCACTTCTCCAGTCACATACTTTAAAACCAATCCTTCTTCAGTTCTCATATGTGCCATCTCCTCGAGAATTTCATCTGTGGGCTGGTTGTTTGTAGCTTGAACGGCAAATGTGCTATTTCCAGTGTCTGACTTTCTAGTGCTCCAAGCTTTATTATTTTGAGATATCTTCTCCATTTTCTCTGCAATTTGAGCAAAAGTGCATTCACCGTACGAACCTCCCACAATAGTATCCAGCACTGCCTTACCATTGTCATCCTTTCCTCAATAGAAGTACTCCTTCAGCGACTCATCATCAATACGGTGATTCGGGACACCCCTCATGAAGGTAGTGTACCTATCCCATTAACTACTCACAGACTCTCCAAGTAATGCTACAAAGTTGTTGAGTTTATCCTTTTTGTTCAACTTCTTGGATACTGGAAAGAATCTTGCTAAAAACGCCTATGTACACTGCTCCCAAGTATAGATTGAGTTGTAAGGGAGTTCATTGAACCAGACATCAGCATCTCCTATCAATGATAGGGGGAATACACGCAACCCAATGACGTTCATATCCCAATACTATTGACCTATACAACTTTTGCAGACTTGATTAAGTTTGGCTATGTGAGCATGCGGATCATCAGTTGGAAACCCCGCAAACAAGCCTCTTGTTGTAAGCATCTGCATCAAGCTACTGGTCACCACAAATGTATGCCCCTGAGGTAGAGGCGGTAGGACAAGAGGTCCATCAGAATTAGCAATATTAAGGTTGACCCTGAAGTTTTCATGCAGACGTGGTCCTTGTGGTTCCTGTGCCCTAAGTGCATCTCCCAATCTATTCTCAACTAGAGCTTGATTGTTCGCATCAGTTATCCTCGGAGGTTACAGTCAAACACCTTCACCTAACTCTTCCCCGATAGGGTTAAACAAAACTCCTTGATTATTTATTCTCCGCAAAATTTAGTTCAGTTCGGGATCGTAGGGAGTTAGTGGTTCGCCTTGGCTCCGTGTACTTGGCATACACTACAGTAAAACCCTGAGAGAGACAAAAACAAAAGAAAAAGTAAAATCAGGAAATATTTGACTAAAGTTCTATAATCAAATTAAACTTAATCTAAAAGCCTTATTCCTCGGCAGCAGCCCAAAAATTTGATACGCTCAAACTACACTTCTTTTCAGATGCATAAGCGATCGTTATCACGTAAAGAATCCAACTTGTAGGTTGGGGTCGATCCCACGAAGATTATGATATAAACTTAAGTTCAATAACGATTATATTCGTTTAGCCAATGTATTTCCGAGACAAATAAGTAAAACTGGGGGGTTGTGTAATTTTTTTTGGAAATTATGAAAGTGATTAGTAAGCAAGATTCAAACTTTTGTTGTTATCAAATTGAGAAAGAAACTAGGGCATACGTGTTCCCCATAAGCTCATAACTCCGTAATCCTAGTAATAACAATCCCTTCCTAGTGTATTACATGCAAAGCGATACTTTATGTATCTCTAAATCCTTGGTCCGATATCTAGAAAATTTCACCCCGCACCTTGGTTCGGCTACGTGTGTATAATTTACTAACCCTTACCAATACCTTATATTAGACGTCACATCGATGTATGGCTTAGTTTTCACCCTCGTACCAATCGATATTAATTCTATTAGATAGTATCATACTAAATCTATGTTGATAATTCTTTTCTTATTAGCTACCTCATTGGTCCGGTAAGTAGCAACAAGGCTATTTCTAACATTGGCCACCGTTAAAAAGACTTCTAAATGAAAGAATTATCAATGCATGCAACAACACTATTCGGGAATTACTTAGTTACTATTCATACTACATTAATCGCTCATGGTTCCCACAACCCTAGTTGTGGATTTTAGTTACCCCATATTAGCAAGAAACAAATTCATAATGTTTGAAGAATAAATCATGAACTTATGTAGTAGAGTAGAATAATCCCAGAATTTCAAATTGAATTTCAAAGTAAAAATCACCAAAACTTAGGAAATTAAGAATTTCTAAAGTTGCAAGTTAATCTCCAATGCCAAAAACTAGAATTCAAATAATAAAGTCTAACCCCAAAAAACAAGGTTTACATACCCTATTTATAGAAAAACAAGTCCTAACTAAAGAGAAACGAAATAAGGAAATAAAGTTTTCTGGGCGCGTCTTCAATCTACAACATTGACCTATGGTCCGTAAGTCTATCTACGGTCCGACTACGTGTGTATAATTTACTAACCCTTACCAATACCTCATATTAGACGTCACATCGATGTATGTCTTAGTTTTCACCCTCGCACCAATAGACATTAATTATATTAGATAGTATCACACTAAATCTATGTTGATAATTCTTTTCTTATTAACTACCTCCTTGGTCAGCAAGTAGCAACAAGGCGAGTTCTAACGTTGACCACCGTCAATAGACTTCTAAACGAAAGAATTATCAATGCATGCAACAATACTATTCGGGAATTACTTAGTTACTATTCATACTTCGTTAATCTCTCATGGTTCCCACAACCCTAGTTGTCGATTTAGTTACCCATATTAGCAAGAACTTACGTAGTAAAGTAGAATAATCCCAGAATTTCAACTTGAATTTCGAAGTAAAAATCACCAAAACATGCTTAGGAAATTAAGAATTGCTAAAAGTTGCAAGTTAATCTCCGAAGCCAAAAACTAGAATTCAAATAATAAAAGTCTAACCCCCAAAAATGAGGTTTACATACCCTATTTATAGAAAAACAAGTCCTAACTAAAAAGAAAATGAAATAAGGAAATAAAGTTTTCAGGATGTGTCTCCAATCTACGTCACTGACCTACGGTCCTTCTGTGGCTCAGGACTTGGGCAATTTTTCAATCTTCAAAATCTTTCAAACTTTTGTCACATTTGACTGTTCAACAGTATGGACCGCAAGTCAATCTATGGTCTGTAACTCCTCTCTGTAGCTCCATACTTGGAATTTTCAGTATCAGGTACTGGAACCAAATTTCTGTCACATTCTACGGAGCAACAATACAGTTCATAGATCAATCTACGGTCCGTAAGTTGCAACCGTGGTTCCACACTTGGTCAAGAATTCCCTGATCTTCAGCCATGCCTTGCCTGCCCATCTACGTCCATCATCTACGGGGCGTAACTGGACCTACGGTCCGTAGGTTGCTTCCGTAGATCCCATTTCTGCACGTCTTTCAGTTGTGTCTTCAAATCTCCGCGTCTGAACTTATTTCTTGAAATCATGAGAAAAACACATAAGAACTAGTACAAAATTGCCCCAGACACACACAACTCTCACGTGAAATGTACTAACAATACCGTAAACTCACGGTATATCAACACCCTCAACTTAAAATCATTGTTTGTCCTCAATTAACGAACTAAGACTCCACACGACACTTGTATAGAAGCAAGCAATTTAAGCACAAGCAATCACATGGCTCTCTATCCTGACTCTCTTTTTGGGTGGAAATCTTTTCTCTCATACGCAGCAAGCTAACTTGTGTGGATCAAAACATGACAAAGACCGTCCAACCGACACACCAACATACACAGTTTTACTATCACCAAGGTACCAATTTTCTGACAATGTAACTAGTGCCCTTACTTCAAACAAAATCCTTTTTCTCATAATTAATGTGATTTTGAGTAGAAGGATTCAATCAACACTCACGCTCAAAAGTAACTTCAAGTATAGTTGGTGCTCAATACCATAGGCTTGTCATTTTTTTCACTGCTTAGACTCTCCAAACTAGGTTCTAGGATCACTATAGGACTTTCTTGGCCTGTAACGTAGGCTCAGGGTCAGGTGTGGTACATTTGAGTACTTTTAGTGACTTTATGCCCTCCTTGACATTACATTAGACTTTCTACCTAATTTTGCCCAACACTTGACATCCTACCGTTTTGCCTTCTTTCCCTTGATTCTCTTCAACCATGGATGTGACTTTAGACTTTGTAGCTCTTTATTTTTTCATTTTCATCTTTTTCCTGCATTTTATTCTTTTCTTTAGCTTTCAACAAGCCACATCCTTTCCTCTCTTTATTTTTTTCTTTTCTTTTTCAACATCAAAATCTTTTCATACCCATTTTTCTTTCGATTTTCTCTTTCATAGACACCCTCAACTAATGGATTTTCCATTGGTTGAGGTGCACAATACCTGATGTCAGGTCAGGGTAAAGATTGAGGTTACTTTTTACATTAGCCACCCTCAAATTAGGCTTTTGGCCTAAGTCGAGGTGCACATGTCCAAGAAGGGACCGGGGCCAGGTTGTATATGGGAAGGTGAGTTAAGGGTTTAGAAAGAAATGGTCTAATTTAGGCTCAAAGCATTTGGATCAAAGGGAGCATTTATTTCATTTGGTTGGATTATTCTTTTAGGCAATTTATGGACTTATCAGAACAAGGGCTTATGATCACTTCCTAGCCACTAGAGCAAATTGTCTTAGCAGGACTAACTGGGCAAGTTCTAGATTGGCACAAAAATTGTCTGAACAATCAACTATTCTCACACACTCTTGGCATATAATTTCATTATCAGATTATCAGATTACCCAGTTCAAGTTTTAGCTTAAGTCATGCCATCAAGTTGGTTCCTTATCATGTCATACTCAGAGCCAACACATTCAACTCATTCTAGTCTACAGATTATAGCACAATTTACAAAATTTGGACGAGTATCATTTTTTGTTCAACTTTTGCCATGACGCTTCATTCTTTCTCATGATTCTACATATGCAGTCCTAACACATGCCGGTTCAACAGAAATTAAGCACTCTTTTGGGGAAAAAGAACACAGGCAAGAAAATCCCAATAGAGGATTTATGAGTTGGGTTACTTAGAATTCACCCTGTCACTCACAATCCATTTACCCCACCCTCAACAAAAATAGATGCGATTGTTTGCAATGCATACAAAAACAGTAAAAGATAATGGATTGCGTGAAGCAAACCTGTGGCGCATAGCGCCGAAGATTCATCAACAAGCGAGTGGGTCCGGTTTCCCAGAGCCCGCTGGAACAATACTTAGGTCACCCTCAGTAGTGCCCACATCATCCATCATAGCATCCTCAGTAGGGCTCTTGGTCACTCTAACCACACCATCAGTGGTGCTCACATCGTCCCTCATAAGCGGGACCTCTACAACTGGGCAGAACTAGATGCCCCCACAACACTCTCACGCACCCTCTGCTAGCGCAACTCTTCATCTAAAATCGAAGCCTTCTTTGCCTCCTTCTCAGAAATTTGATGACCTAGAACTATACCTTGTTTCACCATAAAGTGGCACTTCTCCCAATTTAGCACCAGATTGCAATCTTCACACCTTTTAAGCACCTCAGCCAAATGATTCAGACATAGACCAAAAGAGTCACCTACCACAGAGAAATCATCCATAAATACCTCAATAGTGTCCTCTACCATATCAGAGAATATCGACATAATACAACGCTGGAAGGTCGCTGGAGCATTGTACAACCCAAATGGCATCCGTTTGAAGGCGAAAGTCCCATAAGAGCAAGTGAAGGTGGCATTATCTTGGTCCTCCGGAGCTATAGAAATCTGATTGTAGCCCGAATAACCATTAATAAAACAATACCAACCCTTACCATCAAGTCTATCCAACATCTGATTCATGAATGACATAGGGAAATGGTCTTTTTCTATCCAAGTATTTAGCTTCTGGTAGTCCATGCAGACTCTTCATCCAGTCATGGGCCGCATCGGAATAGGCTCGTTTATCTCACTAGGAACCATAGTAATACCACCTTTCTTGGGCACACATTGAATAGGGCACACCCAACCACTATTTTCAATGGGATAGATAACTCTAGCATCCAACCACTTGATGATCTCCTTTTTAACTACATCTTGCATAAGTGGATTTAATATTCTTTGGTGCTCAATACTAGGTTTTTGATTCGGCATGAGTTGGATTTTATGAGAACAAATACCGGGAGGGATCCCAATAATATCCACAATAGTCCACCCAATGGCTCGCTTGAACATCTTCAATACGGCAACCAAACACTCTATTTGTCGCCCATTCAAATCAATCGGAATGATGACCGGTAAATTATCATCATTTCCTAAGAACACGTACCTCAAATGTGATGGTAGAGCCTTAAGCTCCAATTTCGGCGCCTCCTCAACAGATGGTCTTGCGGGTAGGGACTCACAATTTTTCATGTCTAACTCCAGTTTCATTGGTTTCGAACGATATTCGCACCTATTGAGTGCGGCGACTAACTCATTATACTCTTCAATACCATCACTGTCGAAGTTCATCATAACTGCTGATAATGTCTCAACACCTAGTCTCTCCTCAACCTGCACCTTAGAAACACTCTCAGCTCTATAGGTTACCACCGATACCGATTGGAGCTATCTAATTTACTTCATAGACCTATAAATATTGAAAGTTGCCTCTTTATTATTTCGTCTAAATTTCATCTGCCCCTTTTCCATATCAACCATAGCGCACCCTGTAGCTAAAAATGGTCTCCCAAGAATGATGGGAACCTTAAAATCAACCTCACAGTCAAGAATCACAAAATCTGCAGGAAAGATGAACAACTCCACTTTCACTAGTACATCATAGAGCACACCTATGGGGCTCTTCACAGTTCTGTCGGCCATGAGCAATCTCATCGCAGTCGGTTTTGGATCTCCCAAACCTAACTTTTTGTATATCGACAATGGCATCAGATTAATGTTATCCCCAAGATCACACAATGCCTTAGCAAAATGCAACAACTCGATGGTACATGGAATAGTAAAGACACCAGGATCCTTCTTCTTCTGCACATGGGAACTAGTAGCAATAGCGCTACAATGTTGCAATCTATCATCATCCTCGAAGCTCACGACCCTTTTCTTGGTCACCATATCCTTCATAAATTATGCATACCCATGCATTATCTCCAAAGCCTCTATCAATGGAACATTGATGGAAAGCTGCTTCAACATACTAATAAACCTGCGGTATTTGCTTTCTTCAGTCTTTTTCTTTAACCTTTGTGGGAAAGGAGGTGGAGGTTTGGGTATGGGGACAAATTTCTGAGTTAGCTCATCTTCCTTCTCTGTCGCATTCTAGGACTCTCCAGTCACCTCAACCACATCATCATCTTTACTAGCATCAGTTTCTACTCCAGACGGCATAGGTGGATCAATGGTCTGCTTACCTCATCGAGTCGTGACTGCGATGTAAAGTCCATCATTCTTTGGATTTTGGATAGTATTACTAGGAAGAGTGCCTAGTTGACGTGGGTTTATTGTAGTCGACAACTGAGTCATTTATAGCTCAAGATGCTTGATCGACACTACATGGGGTCAACTTTTTGACCAATACCAGACAAGTCATTTCGCATCTCATTTACATTCTCATTAGTCGCGTCAAACCTTCTCATCATTTTGTGCATCATATCATCAATACGTGACATATTACCTCCCGCTTCTCTAGGAGCAGAATCCCAATTTTGAGGAAGAACATAAGGTCTAACCCGATCGCTTCTGTTGCCATAATTGTTCCTGTTGTAATTATTGTCGTGATTGTAGTTCCCATCCTAAACATATTGACCTTCGCGGTTGTAATTGCCATAGTTCCGACCTTGGTTTCCTTGACCTTGGCGCCAATTATCCGTGTTGAAACCTTAGGCGTTTGGTCGGAAACCACTCGTCTGCTCATTCACCACATAAGCATCCTCTTCATAATAATACTCATCTGCCAGTGGTGGAGTTCTAATCAAATAGTTCACAACATTTACCTTTTCCGCTCCTCCAATCACATGCTTTAACACCAACCCTAGTTTAGTTCTCATATGTGCCATCTCCTCGCGAATTTCATCTGCGGGCTGGTTGTTTGTATATTTAACGGCAAAGGTGCTCATCCCAGTGTCTGACTTTCTAGTGCTCCTCCCAGTGTCTGACTTTCTAGTGCTCCAAGCTTTATTATTTCAAGATATCTTCTCCATTTTCTATGCAATTTGTGCAAAAGTGTATTCACCATATGAACCTCCCGCAATAGTATTAAGCACTACCTTACCATTGTCATCCTTTCCTCGATAGAAGTACTCCTTCAGCGACTCATCATCAATACGGTGATTCGGGACACCCCTTTATGAAGGCAGTGAACCTATCCCAAGAACTACTCACAGACTCTCCAGGTAATGCTACAAAGTTGTTGAGTTTATCCTTCTTGTTCAACTTCTTGGACACTGGAAAGAATCTTGCTAAAAATGCCTTTGTCAACTGCTCCCAAGTATAGATTGAGTTGTAAGGGAGTTCATTGAACCACACAACAACATCTCCTGTTAATTATAAGGGGAACACACGCAACCCAATGACGTTCATATCCCAATTCGATCGACCTATACAACTTTTGCAGACTTGATTAAGTTTGGCTATGTGAGCATGCGGATCATCTACTGGTAACTGGCAAACAACCCCCTTGCTGTAAGCATCAGCATCAAGCTACTGGTCACCACAAATATATGCCCCTGAGGTAGAGGCGGTAGGACAAGAGGTCCATCAGAATCGGCAATATTAAGGTTGACCCTGAAGTTTTCATGCAGACGTGGTCCCTATGGTTCTTGTGCCCTCAGTGCATCTGCCAATCTATTCTCAACTGGAGCTTGATTATTTGCATCAATTACCCTCGGAAGCTGCAGTCCAACAACTTCACCTAACTTTCCCCCAATAGGGTTAACCAAAACTCTTTGATTATTCATTCTCCGCAAAGTTCTATTCAGTTCAGGATCGTACGGAGTAAGTGGTTCGACTTGGCTCCGTGTACATGGCATACACTAGAAAAGAACCCTGAGAGAGACAAAAACAAAAGAAAAAGCAAAATTAAGCAATATTTGACTAAAGTTCAATAATGAAATTAAACTTAATCTAAAAGCCTTATTCCCCGGCAGCAGCGCCAAAAATTGATACGCTCAAATTACATTTCTTTTCAGAAGCATAAGTGATCGTTATCACGTAAAGAACCCAACCTGTAGGCTGGGGTCGATCCCACGAGGAATATGGTTTAGACTTAAGTTCAATAACGATTATATTCGTTCAGCCAATGTATTTCCGAGACAAATAAGTAAAAGGGGAGGTTTGTGTAAAGAATTTTGGAAATTATGAAAGTAATTAGTAAGCAAAATTCAAACTTCTGTTGTTATCAAATTGAGAAAGAAACTAGGGCGTTCGTGTTCCTCTAAGCTTATAACTCCGTAATCCTAGTAATAGCAATCACTTCCTAGTGTATTACATGCAAAGCGATAATTTATGTATCTCTAAATCCTTGTTTCGGCATCTAGAGAATTTCACCCCGCACCTTTGTTCGGCTACGTGTGTATAACTTACTAACCCTTACCAATACCTCATATTAGATGTCACATCAATGTATGGCTTAGTTTTCACCCTCGCACCAATCGACATTAATTCTATTAGATAGTATCATACTAAATCTATGTTGATAATTCTTTTCTTATTAACTACCTCCTTGGTCCGGCAAGTAGCAACAAGGCAAGTTCTAACGTTGGCAACCGTTAAAAAGACTTCTAAATGAAAGAAGTATCAATGCATGCAACAACACTATTTGGGAATTACTTGGTTACTATTCATACTTCGCTAATCGCTCATGGTTTCCATAAACATAGTTGTGGATTTAGTTACCCATATTAGCAAGAAAACAATTCATAATGTTTGAAGAATAAATCATGAACTTACGCAGTAGAGTAGAATAATCTCAGAATTTCAACTTGAATTTCAAAGTAAAAATCACCAAAACGTGCTTAGGAAATTAAGAATTGCTAAAGTTGCAAGTTAATCTCCAAAGCCAAAAACTAGAATTCAAATAATAAAGCCTAACCCCCAAAAATGAGGTTTACATACCCTATTTATAGAAAAACAAGTCCTAAATAAAAAGGAAACGACATGAGGAAATAAAGCTTTCAGGACGCGTCTTCAATCTACGACACTGACCTACAGTCCGTAAGTCTATCTACGGTCCATAGGTCCCTTCCGTGGCTCAGGACTTGGGCAATTTTTCAATCTTCAAAATCTTTCAAACTTCTGTCACATTGGACTGTTCAACAGTATGGACCGTAAGTCAATCTACAGTCCGTAACTCCTCTCTGTAGCTGCATACTTAGATGTTTCAGCATCAGGTACTGGAACCAAATTTCTGTCACATTTTACGAAGCAATAGTATGGTTCGTAGATGAATCTACGGTCCGTAAGTTGCAACCGTGGTTTCACACTTAGTCGAGAAATCCCTGATCTTCAACCATGCCTTGCCTGCCCATCTATGTCCATCATCTACGGGGCGTAACTGGACTTACGATCCGTAAGTTGCCTCTATAGATGCCCTTTTATGCATGTCTTTCAGTTGTGTCTTCAAATCTCCGCGTCTGAACTTATTTCCTGAAAACATGAGAAAAACACATAAGAACTAATACAAAATGGCCCTAGACACACACAACTCTCAAGTGAAATGTATTAACAATACCGTAAACTCACGATATATCACTAGTCATCTCAGAATAGTTCTCCAAACTCTAAATGATAGGGAGTTATATGCTAAGTTCTCAAAATGTGAGTTTTGGCTTGAGTTTGTGGCATTGTTAGGACACATTGTTTTTGGTGATGGAATTAGAGTTGATACCCAAAAAATATAGGCATTGCAGAATTGGCCTAGATCCACACCTCCAACTGATATTAGGAGTTTCTTGGGGTTGGCTGGATATTATAGAAGGTTCGTAGAGGGGTTCTCATCTATTTAGTCCCTTTTGACCAAGTTGACTCAGAAAGCAGTGAGGTTTCAATGGTCTGAAGCTTGTGAGAAAAAACTTTCAGGAATTGAAAAGGAGGTTGACTACTGCCCCAGTATTGACCTTACCAAAAGGTACTCAAGGTTTTGTCGTATATTGTGATGCGTCTAGAGTTGGTTTAGGTTGTGTGTTAATGCAGAATGACAAAGTTATAGCTTATGCCTCTAGACAGTTGAAAGTTCATGAGAAGAACTACCCAACCAATGACTTAGAGTTGGTTGTCGTAGTATTTTCTTTGAAAATATAGAGTATGTGTTTAGTGTTTAGTCAGAAAGAGCTTAATCTCAGACAAAGGAGGTAGTTAGAATTACTCAAGGATTATGACAGGAGTATTCTTTATCATCCAGGTAAGGCTAATGTTGTTGTTGATGCCTTGAGCAGGTTGTCTATGGGTAATACCACCCATTTTGAGGAAGATACGAAAGAACTAGTAAGAGATGTGCATAGACTTGCACGATTGGGAGTTCGACTAATGGATTCCACAGAAGGAGGAGTAGTGGTGATGAATGGGGCTGAATCATCATTAGTGTCTGAAGTTAAGGAGAAACAAGACCAAGGTCATATTTTGCTTGAGTTGAAGGCAAATGTTCATAAGCAAAAAGTATTGGCTTTTGAACAATGGGGAGATGTCGTTTTGAGGTATCAAGGTAGGTTGTGTGTACCAAAGGTGAATGAACTCCAAGAGAGGATCATGGAGGAAGCTCATAGCTCCAGATATTATTTCCATCCGAGTTCCACAAAGATGTATCGTGATTTGAAAGAAGTTTATTGGTGGAGTAGTATGAAGAAGGGCATTGCAGAATTTGTTCCTAAGTGTCCAAAGTGCTAACAAGTTAAAGTAGAGCACTAAAGGCCCGGTGGTATGGCTCAGAATATAGAACTTTCGGAATGGAAGTGGGAGATGATCAATATGGACTTCATCAAAGGTTTACCAAGGTCTGGCAGGCAACATGATTGTATTTGGGTGATTGTTGATAGAATGACGAAATCAGCCCACTTTTTGCTGGTAAAGACTACACATTCAGCAGAAGATTATGCCAAGTTGTATCTTCAAGAGGTAGTTAGACTTCATGGGGTGCCAGTCTCAATTATTTCAGATAGAGGTGCACAATTTACTGCACAGTTCTAGAAATCTTTCCAGAAAGGCTTGGGTTCAAAGGTGAACTTAAGTACTGCTTTTCATCCTCAGACAGATGGTCAAGCAGAACGCACTATTCAGACTCTAGAAGATATGTTGAGGGCATATGTGATTGATTTCAAGGGCAATTAGGATGATCACCTACCTCTCATCGAGTTCACCTATAATAATAGTTACCACTCTTGCATCCAAATGACTCGGTATGAAGCTCTTTATGGGAAAACATGCAGATCTTTAATTGGATGGTTTGAAGTTGGTGTAGCAGGGTTGATAGGACCAGACTTAGTTCATCAAGCTATGGATAAAGTGAAAGTCATTCAAGAGAGGTTGAAAATAGTTCAGAGTTGGCAGAAATCCTACACTGATGTTAGGAGAAGGGAACTAGAGTTTGAAGTAGATGATTGTGTCTACTTGAAAGTTTCACCCATGAAGGGTGTTATGAGATTTGGTAAGAAGGGGAAGCTTAGTCCCCGGTATATTGGCCCTTACAGAATATCAAAAAGGGTTGGTAACGTAGCTTATGAGCTAGAGCTACCCTAAGAGTTGGCAACGGTTCATCCGGTATTTCATGTTTCCATGTTGAAGAAGTGCATAGGAGATCCGTCACTCACCATACCTACTGAAGATATTTGTATCAAGGATAGCTTATCATATGAGGAGATCTCGGTTCAGATTCTAGACTGTCAGGTTCACAAGTTGAGGACCAAGGAAGTTGCATCAGTCAAGGTTCTTTGGAGAAACCAGTTTGTTGAGGAAGCTACTTGGGAAGCTGAGAAGGATATAAAGAAGAGATATCCACATCTCTTTGAGTCCAGAGAAATTCCAGACCAAGGTACTAATTCTCTTTTTAGTACTCTTTAAATTGATATGCTTGATGTGTTAGGTTTGCTTGTTGGGTGTTTGAGTTGAATGTTAGATTTTACACCCTTAGCCTACTAAGAGTAATCTCATTCGAGGATGAATGTTCCCAAAGGGTAGATATTGTAACACCTCGCTAGTTGAAAGAACTAGAAGGATCTAGAATTAGAAAGAATCGTTTTTGGAAAGAATGAAAATTTTGAAAATTGGTTAAGTCATGTTAAATTTGAGTTTTGGGTCAACTTCAAACAACCATAATTCCTAGATCAGGATGATTTTGGTGTGTTACCAGAAACTGTAAGAAATATCTTCAAATTATCTTTCCAACGCCGCCGAGTTTGCTCAATTCTGAGTTTGTATGAGTGAGATATACCCATTTGAAGTTAGGTTGTTTAGATAAGAAAAGTCTAATCTGGATTTTGGAAGGGTAGTTTGGTCTTTCCCTTACCCAGTTAATTTGTTTCGATTTTAGGAGTTTAATTGGGGTGTAATTAGAATTAGATCAGTTTAGACAATTGGAAATTTATGTTAGGGCTTGGCGAAAAGAGAGAAGAGAAGAAAGGAGAAGAAAAGTTCAAGGTTCGTCAAGATCGTGCAATTTTGGTTGTGGATTTCGCCAAGGATTCAATCCTACGAGGTATGTGAGATCACATAGCATTGGTTTAGTTCACCCACATGCCAATCATGATTCAATTCAGCGAAATTGTGTTCTTTAGAAAGAAAATATTATGAGTTTTTGATAAAATTCGTTTAAGTCCTTGTGGGTTCTTGTTGTTGAAGTTTCTTGAGTTTAATTCATGAGATTAGGTGCTATATCGAGTAGAATCTTACATATATTGAGGATATAGTCGATTCTAAGTGTTTGGGGAAACAACCAAGTGAAATTAGAGAGTTTAGAATTGAAAAACGAAGAAGAAAATTCGGGATTTTCTAGGGAGGGGGATGGGGCGCCGCGCCTCCCATAGTGCCCCAAAAGAAGTTCTGAAATTTGGGATCTGGGGCGCCACTCCAGCCAGAGTGCCCCAACCCAGGTTCTGAACTTCACCCTCTAGCGCCCCGCGCCTCTCAGAGCGCCAGGGACGCTAGTTCTTCCACCTTTTCCCACTTCTTTCTGTACTAGTTCCCTAGCAACGTACCTATGTTTTCTAGTCGATTTCTACACTCTAAAATACGTCTAAACATCATGAAATCATCCATAAACATGATATCATGAACCTCGAATGCATAATTCAATTCAAGGAAAGTTAAGAGTCAAGTCAAGAGAAGTTCGTTAGAGTTTTCGAAAAGTCTTTTACAAATGTTTTAATTTTATTTTAAGGCTTGAGTTTTGAGTTGAGTAAAGAGTAAGAGTAAAGTTCATTTATTCAAAAGCTTTTATGGGAACTAAGTATTCCCAAGAATTGAAATGTTTTCACATTTAAACAAGCAAGGAAACACCGATTTCCAAGAGAGCTTTCAAGATAGTTTTTTGAGTAATTATCTCAAATCACAGAAATAGTTTTGTTTTTAAAACATATGAGCTGACTATATTTTGGGAGTAGTATTGAGCACCGATATGGGAACGAGTTCATAATAACTCAAGTCTCCATAAACCATGTAGCCATCGTGGGTAGAAAGGGTCATACTTTTTAGATGATACCTTGGTGCTTTTCTTAGCATAGACTAGTGGATCAACTTAGTTGAGGCGTTCTATATCACGACAAGGTATAGGACAGTTCTGGCAGCATGGGCGAGACGTTGTATCATCACTTTAGTTCATAGTGGTGGTTGTCGGTTAAAGAAACTCCCACAATATTATATTATTTTATAAGTAAACGGAGTTTATTATTGTATTTCTTTAATACATGGAGTTATCATCTATTATTTTAAATGCTTTGTATAAACTGCACCATTATTGTTGTTTTTACTTTGCATTTGAGTTGAGTATTCATAAGTTGAGTAAAGCCAAGGTAAGTGTTCTTTTCAGATTCCTTTCAAACTTATGTCATGTTTAGTTTTCCCCTCACATGCTCGTACATTCAATGTGCTAATGGTATTTGGCATGCATCTTTTTATGATGTAGATACGGTAATCAAGACCAGCATCCAGTGCCTCGTTGATCCATTCGAGCATTCAGAGTCAATTTGTAAGCCTCCTTGCTTTTCGGAGGGTTCTTTTTACATTTTTGTTTTCTAGTATTTCAGTTGTTAGGATGATTGGGGGTCTTGTCCCGACACCCCTCTTAGTATTTAGAGGCTTCATAGACAGCTAGATATGAGTCCTTTAGTCTTTTATTTCAGATGTTTTGCTATTAGACTTGAGTTTCCATTTTGGCTAATATGAATGTTTATCCTTAAACGTTCTAAGTTTAATTTGAGACAGTTGTTTTATAAATGCATTTGATTCTTGTAATAATGCTTAAAGTCTTCCGCTGAGAGTCTAGCCAGGCCAAGTGTTCGCTTGGGGCCAGCAATGGTTCTCGAGTGTTAATCCCACCCAGGGTGTAGGCTCGGGGAGTGACAGGTGTCCAACCACCAATTGTCGTGGATGATGATCAATTAGTGGAGAAAAAGGGAAATTTCAACAATTAAGTTATACTTTATTCCGTAGGGTCAATGTTAAGAAGCATTACAAAAGTGAGAATATTGTTAATAATGCTGCTTTGTAGTTGAGGCATCTTGGATCTCATTCTAAACATTTTTTTACATTATACAAGGATGACGACATAAAACTCGAGTCATCTGAACTAGTGGAGGAGTGTATAGATGAGGAACAGGGCCCCTATATCCTAAAGTTTTCTAGTCCACATCGACAAAACGACATTCCTCACATGAGGGCGAAGAAGTGCAAGATCTGACATCTATTATTTGGTTCCTTTATCTTTATACCCCTTCCCCTTGAGAGGAGCAGGAAAATTTGATGCAAAGTTAGGGGTGAAATTCATAAGTTCAAAGTGGAAAGAAAAGTGATGAACTTAATTGTGTCGTGTCGTGACGTTAAATTAGGTGCTTATTGGGAGGAAACCCAATTGATAGTATAACTTCATATTATTATTTTTAATTTATATATAGTCTTGAACTTACCATAATAATAAAAAATAAATTAAAATTTTCAAATTAAAGAGATTCATATTCTAATTTGGTTAATGACTTTATCAAATTGAGGAAAGTAAGTGAGAACATAATTTGAAATGAAATAATCTACATATCAAAATCTTCAAAAATTCAATATAATAGGAAAATATTTTAATAAGCTACTATAATTGTATACAACAAAAGTTAATATAATTAGAAGAAAAATAAATTTCTTCCCTAAAATTTCTTGAAGTTTTGTAAGTGGAAGTTACCAAAATCCAAAAACAAATATTAGTTAGTGTTAGGGAACTTTAAAATATTTGAAGACAAAAGTTTGAAAATCAGGTCAAATATTTTAAGAGCAAGACTATATTTTTTCTAAGTAGCTACATAAATTTATTTTGTTACTATAATTTTAACATAATGATGAGATTTATTTTTCATTTATAGTATGACAAGAAATTAATTACAATATAGAAGATTTTTTGTATAAATAAGCAACACATTTTTTGGAGAGCCTCATCAATTAACATCTCATTTTCACTTGAGGAATGACAGAAAAAAGACTCTAGGATGTCAAAAGATTTTGATGGCCAAAATAGAAGACGAAGATGGTCTATACTCAACATTTTCAAAGCGTTGTGCAAGTTTGTACAAGAAAGCAAGCAATATGATTGGGAAATATGACATTGATGTCGGAATAATAATATTTTTTCCCCACTAATAATCCTTTCTCATTTTTTCATCCTACAATTGATGCTATTGTTGATCGTTTTTTTAGTCCATATATGCAACAAAGTGAAAATAGTCGTCTTAACATTACAAACACTCGGATCAGAATCAAGGAGAAACAAGTTGAACTTGACAATCTCAAGATCATAGAAGAGACTTTAACTAATGAGACAAGATGAGACTGGCATGGAAGAAATGTTGGAACAAATTAAGGAATTTAATGCAGAGGATTTGAAAAAATTTGAACGTCGATTGGATGAAGTTGATTTGATGCTGAAAAATGTTGCTGCTTCTTTTGCACAAGTTCCTCAAGAAAATGCTAATTAAGCATACAATGGTTACTAATACATTTGAAGCCTCATGCTATCAAATAATTAAGTTTCTTAAATGTTCTTTTTTAAAGTTTTAGTTTTTATTTTTATTTTAAAGTTGATGGTGTTATTTGAATTCAGTAGTGATTTCCATTTATGTTATGACTTTTGTGAACTTAAGACTTGAATTTCTCTATTAATTATGAGTTCAATATTTAAATTTCTTATTGTATGTTTTAGAATTTTTAACATATATGTCAATGATTCAAATAAAATGTGATTAAATTGAATCTATTTAATGATACTATCCTTCTGAAGATCTCAAATCTTGGCTTTTGACTAATAAATACAAATTAGTTTTCAGGGTTTTAATCTAATCACATCCATACAATGTGTTCAAAATTAATTCAAATTTATTCCTAAACGTTTTGGGATATTTAGATAAGTCCACAACGATTTTTAGGATAAAAATACCATTAGAAAAATAAATAATCAGAGCTAGAAGGAGAAATTTAATTCGAGCGGATAGTGAGTCCATTTTCTCTCCGTATCGTAAAAGATTCTGTCAGGTTAAAGCATATCTAGTAGTTTTACGATTGATTGTGCCAACTAAAAGGTAAAGTCATTTTTTTGAGAAAAAATAAAAATATTTAAATTTAGCGGTGAAATCAAAATTTTCATGTCATGATCCAACCCATCGGGTCGTGCGTTCACCTACTCTAACACCTAAGTAGGACAACCCTCATATCCCAATAGTTAAAAACAATGCGGAAGAGTAAGAAAACTGAGATAAAACAATTTCAAGTAAATTTATAAATAAGAGTTTTTGAAACGGTTCTAGTTAAGACTTGTAAAATAATTAACACCCCAAGTCTAAACAGGTACAAGAGCTACTAAGAATACAGAACACATCAACACCTAAATGACACATTTCCCACCACATGGAAGAAAAGTAGAAGCTGTTGGAGATTGACTTCGTCTTTACCTACGAAACATCACCGAACCTGCATCCAGACTATGCCAAAAAGGCATAGCAAGAGTAGTATCAGTACAAAACCACATGTATTGGTAGACATCATCGGTCAACCCGAATACCCACCGCATAATAAATAAATCAACTGGTGAAACATGCAGTAAGACTAATCGCTCCTCCACATTTATACTTTGCCTACCCCTTACCATTCCAGATATTAACATCATGATAGTCCACTTACTTCTAACCCCTTACTTACTTCGTTCGTGATCGCACCTAATCAATTAATCCCTTAAGGACGTTCCGGATAGACCACTACCAACCCGAACAACCACTCACAATACACTCTTACGTCTTCCCCATCTCTACTCAACTCATGACTTCACATTACGCCTATTGAGGCTTACTATCGGTTTATATTACCAGCCCCTAATCTCAAAAATATTACCCATGACATCATTCTAAATAATAAAAATAGCACTAAGACCTTTGGTTCCCTCTTACCATACTACAACCGAATTGAGACTCTACCATCCACAGTTTATTCCACAACCAAGTATCTCCAGTTATCTTACAACATTGCAACCCCCACCTACAAGAACATAATGTACAATCCACCAATAATTCAGGAAACACGCCCAATTCCACATTATCAATAATACAAGCAATTACACATATAATACATGTCAATGGCCCTCTAATGGAACCCACACCCAAATTGTTAGCGTACCAGAACGTGATACCCGATCCAATGTTTATGCCGATACGTGGCAACCAATTATGCAAGTTAGTGTGTCAGTACGTGACACCCGATCCCATGCAAGTTAGTGTGTCGGTACGTGACACCCGATCCCATGCAAGTTAATGTGTCGGTACATGACACCCGATCCAATCATCATAATCATAATCATATTCACATCTATAACATACAATACCCACTTCATATAGTCAAGTACTCAAGTTCATGGCATGAATTGTTCATAATCAATTCATTAGATTCGTATTACCGTTATACTTTGCCTATACACATACATATCATACCGTAACCAATCAACAACATCCCACAAAATAGGAAATCATAACCATCGCCTCAACCCTATTCCACGAACTAGGGCTTTCTCTTATGACATACAACTAATGTCACCCTTAGGAATATGCGCATAATCATTCCTTTCTAGGAGTGCAAAAAGTCTACGCATGCATTCTACCGTCACTTTCAACATACTACGCAGTGAATGACAGATTTGAAACTACTCAATTAAATAATCCTAGCCTACCTGGGCGCCAAACTGTTGCACGGAATTATAACTCCAATTCGGGTTTCAGGGCGACAAGATGGTAAAATTGGCCAAGAATACGTAAGTCATCGATCTCATTATGCTAGAACTCTCTTCCTCCTTCTTTCCTAAGCCTAGAGCATCTTTTGGAGGGTTTCTGGGGTGGTTTACGTCTAATTTATGTGTTTTTGGAAGAAGGAGAAAATAAGATATTGCGTTATTTACATTCTGCCTTACCCAACCCGCTCTTGTGGCTACTTACCCCGCTGTGGCACTGCCGCCTTAGCGGCATCTGGCTCGCCCTGGCGGGACAATGGCCTAGTATTTTCCTAAGTTTTGTTTTTCCTAAATAACGAAGGTTCAGGTCGTTACAATAGATACCAATTTACCCGTCGTTCGACACTAAATGACTAGTGAACGGATCGTCACACACCCTATCTCAGAGTACTTTAACTAATGATCTGGCCCATTACAGCACCACAACGGATGGTGACTTTTCCAAAATTCGAAACACGAAATGTGCTATACTTAAAAGGCCGGTTAGGAATTTAAGGTAACCCACGAAGAAAAACACGTGTCCAACTTACACAGCCTGAACCGCCAAGGCGGCAGCCCTTCCGCTAAGGCGGGGCCGTTGTGGATCTCCCGCTGAAGCGGGGGATCAGAGGTAGAAAAGGGGGAAAAGGAAAAAATTTCCCATTTCTCCCTAAACTTTCAAAAACTCTCCAAAATCCTCTCGATCACTCTCCTCCAAATGTCAAAAACAAGGTAATTTTCTTGCTCTTTACTTTATTTACTTCGTTATTTACTTAACTACACTTGCATGACATTAAACAATTGATTAGAATACGTTTTTGGGGTAGTTTTCAAAAAAGAACAAATGTTGCTTGATTTGTTAGGAAAACGTAGCATGGGTACTTCCCTTACGTCCCCGAGTCTCCACAACATTCTGGACGTAAGGATTTTGTAGAAATACGATTAATTCGGTACCAAAACGGGTGGGGGAAGTTGAAGGGACTCTTGATAGAACTCGGATTTGGGCACTATTTAGGGGTTATTTTGCCAAAATATCAACATATTTAAGTTCTAGGGTACTTAATATATTCTGATCTGCTGAAATTCTGTTGAAAATGAGGACATTGGGACGAAGAAGCGCCATGATCGTGCCTGGTGTTCGTCCCAGAAGAAGGCCGCTCTGGCGGGATTTGGGCCGCTGTGGCAGGACTCAGTGGGGCAGTAGCCTCTTGCTACTTAAATCAGAAATTTTTCTCTTCCCTTTTGAACCCAAATTTTCCTAATCCTATCGTGTTCTAACGTGTATATTTCATAACTTGCAGGCTTATCTAAATGGCGGGTCTTAACGAGGAAAATCTTCCTTTCGTCTGGTTTTCCGATACTGTGAGTCAGGAAAGGCATCACGACAACCGGAATACAAAGTTCTACTGCGAGCAGGTTTTCTATTTGCTTAAACTAGAGGAAAAGGCTCCTGCCTTCTATGCTCGTCTCATGGAGTTTGGGTGGGCTCCCTTGACAGAGGTTCCCCTGGATGCACGTTCCACTTGGGTGAGGGAGTTTTATGTTATCCTCCCTACTGTTTGTTGGGATGACCCTCACCCCATTATCCGCATCCGGGGAGTTGACATCCCCATGAACACCACAACCATCAATAAGGCACTAGAGGTGCCCGAGGTCTCAAACACGGAGTATGAGGCCAAGCTGAGAGAGATGGAACTGGGTTGGTTGAGGGACACCCTGATCGAGCCTGCACGCCGGGACCAGGTCTACTGGGCCACAATAGAGGGAATCACTAGCACAGACTGGTCACTGGATGCTAAGAGATGGCTACACTTGGTTACTAGGAGGATCCGCTCATCGGGTAATCACACCAACGTGACATTTACTCGGGCCTAGGTGGTGGTGTGCGCTATACAGGGTATCGAGATAAATGTGGGGGCACAGATTATCTCAAAATGGAAGATGTTTTATCGGGGCAACAAGAAGGCCTTTTTCTTACCGGGACTGGTGACCGCACTGTCCAAGAGGGTGGGAGTGCCCTTCCTAGACAATGACGAGGTACTCCCCATGGATCCCCCTTTCCACCCTCTTTTGATCAGGCAGGGTTCTACTTCCCGGAGCAAGAGGAGGAGGACGAACAGGGCTAGCAGCAGTCAGGCGGTGGCAGAGACGGACAACGAGAGAGGCGACGACACTCATCCCACTCGGTCCCAGCATCCACTCTCACGTGCACAGGTAGAGGAAGACATAGGGGCCATCCGGAGGAGATTGGGACATTCTTTTGCTAACACTACTCTGGTCCCACCCAGCACTACCTTAGAGGTTGAGATGCTCCACCGCGAGCTGCGCCAGGAGAGGAGGAAGGATCTGGAGAGGGATCATCTGATGGTCCGGATATGGAAGGCTATGAGGGTCATCTTCACTTGCGTCGCCCCCGGACAGGAGATTCCCCGAGTTGAGACAGGGGACTTTGATTTGACGTATTCGGGTGCTTCATCCAATAATAAGCGTCCACGGTCGTTCAATAGTAAGATAACCCAACTAGTGAGTTGGGGTCGAGTTCCAAGGGAGCGGTTTGTAATAGAAAATTAAGAGAAAAGAAAAAACTTCGCTCAAGTCAATTATAGCTAAAGACTTATACGAAGAAGAACATATCAAATTAAAGGGTGACACAAGTGTCAATTATCGAAGGGGGTTTTGTAGACAATTATCAACTAGAAGCAGCAAATAATATAGAAATATGAATATGGAGATGGGACTCTTGGGATATGATAGGAATATGGGCTAAAATAAACAACCGGGTATATGTTATTGATAGTAAATCGCTGTAAATTGGTAACTAAGCTAAACTTTAGTAGGGGTAAATTTTCTTTCGAATAATTTACCCTGAATCAAATCGGTTTCTCTCGAACACCAATAAGCGGCGATGAAGCACAGCCTTCGCCTTAGTCCATTCACTCTCTCGAGCTTAATGTGTGGGAGAGGGTTTAGGATTCACTCTCTAGAGCTGAACCCACGACAACCCAATAACCACAGACTATTGATTTAGTAGTTTTGGTTTTAAAACCTGTCTCGCGAGCAAGTTGAAAACACGAAGATAAAATTGTATTGGCAACTACAACCCCATTAAATTCAAACACAACTACTGAACGAAATCACCTTTAAACAGCAAATTAACTATCTATTAGAAATACCCAGTAGTAAATTCAACCCATATTCACATAATCACACCCTAAGAATTGGGGTTTTAGCTAGAGATAGTAAATCGATAGAAATCGATACCGAAAAGTGTTTCCATCAAATGGGTATGATAGATATTGTCTTTACACATGTCTAAGATGAAGACTCTTCAATACTCACTTCCAATTGCTTAGAAATGGAAATCTTCAAATGTTCAAAGCTAAGGAACAAAGTCTCCAAAACTCTAAGTTCTAAAAAATGAAAATAATGTTTGATATTCTAAAATTCTATACTGAATGCATACAAAAAATGATACTAAGCTAAAAATATAGACAAGTATTTATAGTTGTCAAAAAGTGTTTTGCGAAAGACCACTCGGCGCAGTTAGTCAAGATCACCGATCCACTCGGCGATCCGCCCTTTGGTCTTGTTCATCGCCTTTCTGTATTGGCCTTTAGCAAATACAAGTTCTATCACGCTGGGCGATGGAGTACTGCATCCCGGAATCATTCGGTGACTTTCCGACTACTTTTTTATCTCGCCGATTCGATTTTTCCTTCAGAGTTTAGTACACTGAAACATTAGGAGAGACCATAGCCATTCAGCGACTCGCCTAATGGTTTAGGCGATTCTCATGCTGTCTTTTCTTCGTTCTTTTCAGCTGCCTTGTTCCTTTCTACCTAATTAGTGTCCATGCTTAGTCTCTAACTCCAAATACCTAAAACTCAAGGATTTTCATCAGTTATTGAGACAAAATATGCATTTGAGGACACTAAATCTATTAAAATAAAAGCCCTAAAATAGTCCAAATCGTGACTCATCAACACCCCCAACTTAAACGTTTGCCTGTCCTCAAGTTCAGCAGTTCAAAAAGGATTTCTCAAACAGTGCTACACAAGACTCAATCATGAATGCACACAAAAAGACTTAACTTACTTATGCAAGGATCAATTGTGCACTCCAAGATTCAAGTTATGACTCATCATACTTGCTTCAAATGCAAGTTCAAGCTCAACAAAGGTATTCAAATGCCCTCACACAAAGAATGATTCCATATTCACTCAATGGTTCAATCATTTAAAGTTTCGGAATCAAGATCAACACTCAGACTCACAAAGATAAACACAATGCATGATTTCACCCATAGGTTTGCCCTTATTTTCCAATCGACTTTTGCTTCAGCTCATTTAAGATCAAAAAGGTCTTTTCAAGGCTTGTAATGGGGTTGAGTGTAATGGTATGGTCATTTAGGCTTACAGGCTGAAATCCTCATGAAATATGATGTGAACAACACCTTCTTTCCTTCTCTTTATCATTTTCATTCAAAGCTCAAAAGTCACCTCTTATTCATCCTCAATGGGTCATTGGAAACCCCATTTTCTTTGTATTTCCACAACCTTATTCCACAACTTTTTCTCCTTTTTTTTATATGGAGGGGTTCCATATTTTCTCAAAACATGGGCAAAAGGGACTTCTTTGCATTTTCTTGATTTGCCTTCTCTTTTCACCACACCCCCAACTTAGGCTTTTGGCCTAAGTTGGCTATTCAAACAAACCACAGATCATGAGGATTATGGGTAATGGGCCAATAAAAGTTAGCAATGTTATCAAGTTTCTTCCAAGAAAAGGTTAAGGCTCAAAGGGTGCTCAAAAGAGGTACACACACTCACAAGGTAAGCCACAAAAGAGGTCTAATGTCAAATTGGTTCACACCTTTTAAAATTGCCTAAGATCATCTCAAGAAATTGTATCACTTAGTCAACCGGACCAACGGGGCAAATTCTAGGTGTCATCACACATGGTTCACGGTAAGCTCATTACACAAGGCATTGACACAAATGTCAAACAAGACATCACACTTTTGCTAGTGTACAATGTTCATGACAGAAGACTCAATTCGATACTTGGCTAGTCACAACGAGATGTAAAGAGTTCACATATTGTCTATGCAACTTCAATTGGCATCGTCGTTGTCACGCATTCTTTTTTGTTCGATTATGATCACTATTCGAGTCATCGATATTGATCAAAACCGATTCTCAAATTTTCTTGAAAACAACCACATTCAACAAATACAAGAGGTGCCAAAATTTTTCGAAAGGGTCAAAGATCATTTATAATTAAAAGCAAGGAGCCGCAAGCTCAAGTATCCACAAAAGGAGTGTAAAAACACAATTTTTAGCTTAAATCCCAAATATAAACAAAACAAGAATTACGAATGTCACACAAAAGGTGGGCCTCACCCCACCACAAATAAAAGCATTTGTCCTCAAATGCAAACAAGCTAAAAATATCCAAAAATCAAAAGAAATAAAGACAAAGAGGGAGGTAAAGAGGGGATCATTTCTACACAGTCGCTCCATCTGTCTGGGCATCGGTGTCCGGTGCATCAGTCTGGTCTCCGGCCTTAGTACTCGGGGTCACCTCAGAAGGAACAACAGTAGCACTAGGGGCAACCAATGGAGTATCTACTAAGGAAGCCTGCACATCAGCATCTATCATGGCCTTTCCAGTCTCAGTAAGGCCCTCATATGAAGCTTCCTCGGCCACCTCAAACATCTCCTCACCAGTCTCCGCCTCATACTTAGGATCAGCTGCTTCCTCAACTCTACCCTCATCTCCGGTGGTAGCCAGAGGCATCTCTGGTACATTTGGGATCTCCACCATCCCGAAGATCATGGACATATCGATAGACTTCAGTTGATCCACATCGCTCCGCAACACAGCTATAGCGACCTTTAAGGTCGTCACCTCCTCGGTGGTCCCTTGGCCACGCTCACAAACCGCTATCCTTGCTGGAAGGGCGTCAATGGCAGCGCTCAATGGTGTCACAGCATCAGCCAGGGCAGTCTAAATCATGCTTGGAATGGAGGTGTCTATTCTAGCAGCTCGACGATCAGCAGAATGGGCAAGTTGCCCCATCCGAAGTAATGAAACCTGGGTGATCGAAGTCTAGGAGACAGCAGCAGCAGTAGGTCTATGAGGCAGTACAGCAGCAGAAGAACTAGGGACATCAGAACATACAGTACAAGGAGTACCTGAAGGCCCAGGGGCCGGAGTAGGCAAAGATGCCTCTGCAGGTATGAAATTTGTGTCCACAACCGGGGAAGGGTCCACCGGGGCTGCTTTTTGCATCTTCTCCTCCTGATCCTTAAGATATTTAGCTTTGACCCTCCGGATATCAGTGGAGGATGTGGGAATCACTTCCACATCCTTCTTTGCATCTCTAGAAACCTGAGCCCATCTGCACAGCTCGGTGATCAATACCGGGAAGGGAAGTGAGGTCTGGCGCTGCTTTGCACGCATGAGAATCTCTAAAGGAATGATCGTCCCCAAATTTAGTTGAGTTTAATCAATAATACAACCTAGACATGATGCTTTGGCATGTCAGAGAATAGACTCATTTTGGGATGGTATGATCGTACTGCTAATGAAACCAACCAATATCGAGCTGCCACGTTGAGGTCCTTCTTTCCAATAACAGCACCAACCTCAAGCCACTTGAGAGTGTTGTTTGAGATCAACGGAGCTAACCACTTTTTCATATTGTATAGATTTTTAGTCCTAATCATGTGCTGGCAATCATCGTCAATGTCATCAGGACGATCTAGGATAGCATCAATAACGACATTGTCACACTTGACCTTCTTTCCCCGGATTACTACATAGTCAACTGGTTTGAATGTTATTGCTTGTTTCTTACTCTGTGGTATCAAGGTCCCATAAGAAGCATAGAACTCCCGGACCCAATTTGGAATGTATGGGCCACGGGGTTTGGTGAAGATCTGGAAATCATGATTCCTAAGGCAATTCATAATCTCTGGATACCTATCAATCACTTCATCCATGGAAAGACGTTTTTCCTCAATAATTTTCCTCAGCCCTTCAATCTTTAATCTATTCATCGAATTTTGAGAAGGACCTTGTACAAGAGGTGCTAGGACTAAAGTTTGTTCTGGAACTGGAGAAGAAGGGGCAGCCTAAGGAGTCCTGATCCTAGACGGATCACTCAACTTTTTAGATCGTAGCTCTGCCATTTGCGCTGCTACAAGCTCATCATCATCAGACGCCATAGTTTGAGGCTCCTGATGCTCACCCTCACTCTTAGAGGTGGTGAGGTAAGTATCATAGATGTTGTCACTGTCGGAGCTTGCCTCCGGTGACGCAGGTGCTTTGCCTTACCCACCAATCATGGAAAATTTCGTAGCTTTGCCTTTGGAGGCAGATGCATCCTCATTCAGTGTAATCCCATTTGCTTTCCCTCGGGGTGGCATGTTTTTTCCTGCAACTTTAGACCTAGCCGTGTCGGCAAAACATTGGGAAAAGTTAGATATACTTTATTCAAATTCACAGGAAAAATAGTTGTAGAAAGACTCGTTGAACCAGTCGGCGAGTCGCCGAATCGCTTTGGCAAGCTAGGTCGGGCTCGCCGAAAGGATGGACTCAAAATTCTAGGCAAGTCGGCGAAGGGAAAGGTCTTTCGTCGAATCGCCAACAGATTTTGGCGAGCAAGAATTAGCTCGCCGAAAGTTACAGTGCAAAAAGGTCTTAGGGGTGCAGACAAAGGCCGATCAAGAAGGCTTTCGACGAGTCACCAAGTGTCTTCGGCGACCTCAGGGTTCTCGCCGACAATTACAGAATACAACAGAACAAACAACATGAAATTAAAGGCAAGATGGGGACATTAGGCGAACCGCCAAGTGGTTCGGCGAGCTCGACCCAGCTTGCCAAACAACCCAACGTGCCTATTTTCAACCCAACTTCTCGAATACAACCCCGCAACCCCCAAAACAAAATCAAAACATGCACTAGTTAAATTAAGACTAGACCCATAGCACCCATTACCCTGGGATACTCAGACTTCTCCCAGTTTTGCCAAATTTGGCTAATTGACGACATTTTCTCTTAAAAACAAAGTCACCCGTTCTATCATTAGGCAAATTACATCGTTTGGCACAAATACGGGATACTCAAACTTCACCCAACCAAGCCAAATAACATGCAAGCACAACCCCACAAATTTTACTTCATTTTAGATCATAAAAAGACGGGAAATTAACATTGAAAACGTTACGGGCAGGATTATCGAATTACAAACAGGCATTCAAACATTCTACTCCTATCAGAGAGGCCTAGCACACATAATCAACATAATATTGCTTGCATAAGAGTACAAATTACTAAAAATAAATGTAGAATTCGGAAAACCAACCTTAAATGCTGATAAAAATAAGATTGAAAAGCTAGGCGACAATGTAAACCAAATCCAAGTACCAATCAATCAACTAAAATACTTATAGAGTGTGGAAATATCAAAAATACTAGATAGGAGCGAGTTTGGGAAGATGAAAAATGAGGGAAAATGAAAGAGTTTGAAATTTAAACTTTTAGCCCTTGAATAAATCATCCAGATTTCACCCATTCGGCGACATTAGTCAAGCTCACCGAACCACTTGGCGACACACCGAGTGGTCACTTACCTCACCGAGTTTTACAGGACCTTCAGTTGATGTGGGGATCCAAGCGGCGGACAAGATCGAGATCACCGACTTGATCGGCGAATCGCCAATAATTTCTTGGGATCGCCGAGTTTTACAGACTCTACCTTAAAGTTATCTTAAGTCTAATAGCGGTCTAGGTCGGGATCGTTGACCTCTTCGACGTTTCACCGACTGGACTTTAGCTCGCCAATCTGCACTTTTCAAACATTTCCCACACTTTCACCTGCACAATCAACACACCATTATTTCTAAAATGAAAAATTAAGCATTAAAAACCTTGGGTTACCTCCCAAGAAGCATCTTATTTAACGTCATGGAATGACACAAGTCAACACCTAAATCTCTTTTTTGGTATTGGCCATGGTGTCATTAGGCGACCCCTCTTTATGCTGTGAGTAGAGACACGACAGCACTTGGTTTATCTGGGCATCTTGTAGTTGAATAATCATGGAATGAGAGGTTGTCGTCTGATTCAACATTTCAATATTCTCTTTTATCTCATTCAACACCCTATCTTGTTCTTCGATCTTCTGTAGAATGAGTGAGAGGAATTCTTCATTTTGTCTACCCTCCTGCTTCTTCACCTTTTTACCCTCGCGAGGGGGAAAGTGCTTGTCCTTTTTCGTGGTCAGTTCTTCCAATTCCATGACTCTCTTGGACAAGACATCCAGCTGAGTCAACATTGCAGCCCATTCTTGATCCTTCTCTGTCTCTTTGTTGGTCTTACACATGCCATCAAGGAGTTGGTCTACCACTTCATAGGGTTGTTGTGTCAAACAACCTGCAAAGAGTTGATCAGCAACACTTGTATTGTCGGAACCAAGACCCCGATAGAAGCATTCCAGCAGCAATTTATCGGTCATTTCATGAACTGGGCACTGTTGTAGTAATGCCTTAAACCTAGGCCACATCTCATGGATAGTTTCACCCCCCCCCCCCACTTCATTGAACGTTAGAAGGTTGTCCCTAAGATTCAATAATTTCAAAAGGGGGTGATCCGTTTGATACCCATAATTACCATTCACACTCATCTTTCCTGTGGCAATACACAAACAAGCAAAAACAAAACTAAAAATTAAAGTAAGTAGAACTATAACTAACAAGAGTAAAATTCAACTTAACTAAAAATTCTCAATTAACATCACTCCCCGGCAGTGGCGTCATTTTGATTTGACGTATTCGGGCACTTCATCCAATATTAAGCGTCCACAGTCGTTCAATAGTAATATAACCCAACTAGTGAGTTGGGGTCGAGTCCCAAAGGAGCGATTTGTAATCGAGAATTAAGAGAAAAGAAAAAACTTCGCTCAAGTCAATTATAGTTAAAGACTTAAAAACATATCAAATTAAAGGGTGACACAAGTGTCAATTATCGAAGGGGATTTTGTAGACAATTATCAACTAGAAGCAGCAAATAATATAGAAATATGAATATGGAGATGGGACTCTTGGGATATGACAGGAATATGGGCTAAAATAAACAACCGGATAAATGTTATTGATAGTAAATTGGTAACTAAGCACTTTAGTGGGGGTAAGTTTTCTCTCGAACAATTTACACCGAATCAAATCGGTTTCTCTAGAACACTAATAAGCGGCAATGAAGCACAACCTTCGCCTTAGTCCATTCACTCTCTCGAGCTGAATGT
>NW_006239035.1:1538071-1572272 GCF_000226075.1 Solanum tuberosum
TTTAGGATTCACTCTCTCGAGCTGAACCCACGACAACCCAATAACCACAGACTATCGATTCAGTAGTTTTGGTTTTAAAACCTCTCTCTCGAGCAAGTCAAAAACACGAAGATAAAATTGAATTTGCAACTACAACCCCATTAAATTCAAACACAACTACTGAACTAAATCACCTTTAAACAGCAAATTAACTATCTATTAACAATACCCAGCAGTAAATTCAACCCATATTCACATAATCACACCCCAAGAATTGCGGTTTTAGCTAGACATAGTAAACAGATAGAAATCGATACCGAAAA
This sequence comes from Solanum tuberosum, assembly GCF_000226075.1. NCBI lineage: Eukaryota > Viridiplantae > Streptophyta > Magnoliopsida > Solanales > Solanaceae > Solanum > Solanum tuberosum. The sequence continues at coordinate 1,538,374 of NW_006239035.1, forward strand.
GTGTTTTCATCAATTGGGTACGATAGATATTGTCTTTACACACGTCTAAGATGAAGATTCTTCAATACCCACTTCCAATTGCATAGAAATGGAAATCTTCAAATCTTCAAATCTTCAAAGCTAAGGAACAAAGTCTCCAAAACTCTAAGTTCTAAAAACTGAAAACAATATTTGATATTCTAAAATTCTATACTGAATGCATACAAAATATGATACTAAGCTAAAAATATAAACAAGTATATATAGTTGTCAAAAAGTGTGTTGCGAAGGACCATTCGGCGCAGTTAGTCGGGATCGCCGATCCACTCGGCGATCCACCCTTTAGTCAGGTTCATCGCTTCCTGAGGAGTAGATGTGAACGTCAACACACCCATCCGCATGAGTCTTCTCCACATTTGCTCTTGTAGGGGAGACCGATAACCTGGGCTCTGATACCAATTTGTCACGACCCAACCCACCGAGCCGTACGGGCACCTACTCTAACACCTAAGTAGGAGAACCCTCATATCCCAATAGTTAAAAACAATGCGGAAGATTAAGAAAACTGAGATAGAACAATTTCATGTAGATTTATAAATAAGAGTTTTGGAAACTATTCTAGTTAAGACTTGTAAAGTAATTAACACCCCCAAGAATCTAGTCTAAACACGTACAAGAGCTACTAAGAATACAGAACACATCAACACGTAAATGACCCAACTCCCACCACATGGAAGAAAAGTAGAAGCTGTTGGAGATTGCCTTCGTCTTCACCTACGAAACATCACCAAACATGCATCCAGACTATGCCAAAAAGGCATAGCAAGAGTAGTATCAGTACAAAATCACACGTACTGGTAGACATCATCGGTCAACCCAAAAGCCCACCGCATAATAAATAAATCAACTGGCGAAACAAGCAGTAAGACTAATCGCTCCTCCACCTTTATACTTTGCCTACCCCTTACCATTCCAGATATTAATATCATGCTAGTCCACTTACTTCTAACCCCTTACTTACTTCGTTCGTGATTGCACCTAATCAATTAATCCCTTAAGGACGTTCCGGATAGACTACTACCAACCCGGACAATCACTCACAATACACCATTACGTCTTCCACATCTCTACTCAACTCATGGCTTCACATTAGGCATATCGAGGCTTACTATCTGTTTATATTACCAGTCCCTAATCTCAACAATATTACCCATGACCTCATTCAAATAATAAAAATAGCACCGGGACCATTGGCTCCCCCTTACCATACTACAACTGAATTGAGACTCTACCATCCACAGTTAATTACACAACTAGGTATCTCCAGTTATCTTATAACATTGCAACCCCCACCTATAAGAACATAATGTACAATCCACCAATCATTCAAGAAACATGCCCAATTCCACATTATCAATAATACAAGCAATTACACATATAATACAAGTCAATGTCCCTTTCATGGAACCCACACCCAAACTGTAAGCGTACCGGAACGTGGTACCCGATCTAATGCAAGTTAGTGTTTCGAAACGTAGCACCCGATCCAATGTTTATGCCAGTATGTGAAAACCGATCCCATGCAAGTTCGCGTGTCGGTACATGACACCCGATCCCATGCAAGTTAGCGTGTCAGTACATGACACCCGATCCAATCATCACAATCATAATCATATGCACATCCATAACATACAATACCCACTTCATATAGTCAAGTACTCAAGTTCATGGCATGCATTGTTCATAATCAATTCATTAGATTTGTATTACCGTTATACTTTGCTTATACGCATACATATCATACAGTCACCAATCAACAACATCCCACAAAATAGGAAATCACAACCATCGCCTCAACCCTATTCCACAAACTAGGGCTTTCTCCTATGGCATACAACTATGTCACCCTTAGGAATATGCGCATAATCTATCCTTTCTCGGTGCGCAAAAAACATACGCATGCATTCTACCGTCAATTTCAACATACTACGCAGTGAATGACAGATTTGAAACTACTCAATTAAATAAACCTAGCCTACCTGGGCGCCAAGCTGCTGCACGAAATTATACCTCCAATTCGGGTTTTCGGGCGACAAGACGGTGAAATTGGCCAAGAATCTGCAAGTCATCGATCTCCTTATGCTAGAACTATCTTCCTCCTTCTTTCCCAACCCTAGAGCAGCTTTTGGAGGGTTTCTGGGGTGGTTTACGTCTAATTTAGATGATTTTGGAAGAAGGAAAAAATAAAATTTCGCGTTATTTACATTCTGCCTCGCCCAACCCGCTCTGGCGGCTACTTACCCCGCCATGGCGTTGCCGCCCTAGCGGCATCTGACCCGCCCTGGCGGGACAGTGGCCTAGTATTTTCCCGAAGTTTTGTTTTTCCTAAATAACGACGGTTCGGATCGTTACATTATAATTAGTTAGTATACGTATTTATTGATATTCAAACTTTTATATATATATATATATATATATATATATAAGTTTGAATATCAATAAATATGTATACTAACTAATTATAATGTTACCAATTAAAAAATGACATGTGTCCGATTTGTGCACTCATTACTTGCCTTCCAGAGAGTGTGCACACTCTCTATGCCACATCAACATTTATGGTGTATTTTTTTCTATCTAAAATTAGTTTAGGGGGATAATAGGACACTAGTTAAGTTTAGGTGTGTCTCTAGGATTTCGATCATAGTCTAGGGGTATTTGTCCCTTATCCCCTTTTTATCACTTTTTTGTGTTGTTTTTGCAGATTAGGGGAAGTCTGCGTACCCAAAAATTTGAAGCAAAGGAACACCTTTGAGAGAACATGATACTAGTTATTTTTTAATATAAACTATTGAAAATTTCAAACATCCATCTTGAACAAATCGAGCAAAAATCGAAGGGGATGGCGCCGCCGAACACAGGATTAGCCGTGGGATTGAACAAAGGACACATTGTAACCAAGAAGGAGCTAGCTCCACGCCCTTATGACAGAAAAGGGAAAACAAGTAAAAGAATCCACTTCGTCAGGAACCTCATCAGAGAAGTTGCTGGATTTGCTCCATATGAGAAGAGGATTACCGAACTTCTTAAAGTTGGCAAGGATAAGCGTGCATTGAAGGTAGCCAAGAGGAAGTTGGGTACCCACAAGAGGGCAAAGAAGAAGAGAGAGGAGATGTCTGGCGTTCTCCGTAAGATGAGGGCCACCGGAGGTGGTGAAAAGAAGAAGTGAAGTCTTTATCCTTATTTTGACAATTGAGGAACTGAGTTTATTAGTTATTATACATGATCTTTTTGAATTAGCTATAAAATTCTCTAGACTTGACACAATTATGGCTTGGAATTTTCATTAAGATTGTGACATTTTGCTCAACTTTCAAGTTCAAGTCTACAAAAAGAAAAAAAAAAGACGCAATTTAATTATTTTTAACAATGAAAAAAGCCTAAAAGATTCCCTTAATATGAAATAAAGGGAGTAGTATTTATTTTAAATTAAAAATGATTTTTTGAAAATTAGAGTTGAATTTAGTTATGAATACAAATTACATTTTTTTTTTACCTTTTCAAATTAATTTTGAGTGAAAAAATGAAAAGACCTTTTTTTGGTTGTTTTTTGAATTTTTAAAAACTCTAGAATTCAACTTATTTCAAAATTTATAATCAAACATGTTTTCTAGAGTTGAAATTCAAAAAAGGTAATTTTTTTAATGATCAAACGTTACTATAAGTAGGGGTGTTTTCATGGTTTAGTTTGGATCACTTATTGGTTAAAATCAAAACCAAACCAATTTAGTTGATTTTTAAATTTCTAAATCAAATCAAATCAAATGAAAATAATAATCGTCGGTTTGGTTCGAATTTTTTAATTTAAAAGTAATCAACTAAATTTGTTGAGAATATACACATCTCGATGACACATACACCTAATACATGAACAATCCACAAGAAAGTTATTATTACATGAATAAAGTGATTCAATTAAGAGAAAGTGTGATTATCTAATGTGACGTGGGTTAGGTGAACTAAAGTAATAGATTTTGATGAACTTGGACTTACGATTTTAATAAAATTTAAGTGTTGCACTCAAGAAAATGGTAAAGTTAAGACTTAAGTTAATTAATGGACTCTGAAGTGGAGAGACCCTTAACCATCGTCGCCTCAGTTGCTCCACCAGTATTCCAGCACTCAAGTGCTCAATCCTATCTCATTTAACTTTCTCATGTTCAGAGACGCGCGCACCTGTTAAATTGAAATCTCATCCAACAAAACCAGTGTAACTTTCTCATGTTTATCGATAACTTGTAGTGTGAACAAGAATCATAACCATGAATTACAGGGACATTCAGAAATTGGAATACATCTGGATTATCTTGAACTTGAATGGAACCAGTAATCAACTCCCTGCAAGGAAAGTGATACATAGTGATGGACACCTGTAACAGAGTTAGATTTGGCATCCATTCAAGTACTACTGAAAAGGAAAAAGATCAAGTTCTAATCATACTTGTTTTCAACCAATAGTCATGGAAAGCAGAGATTAGGATCTTCTTCATCTGAATCAAACTCTACCTGCAACAAGTCAAAGGTGCAACCCGTATTAGTTTTACATGGACCTTATCATACATTTGTTCAACTTAAAAACATTTACTTTGATAGAGAGAATTGATTTTTTATAAAAAAAAAACAATCCATGTGATAAACCTAGTCATAGTTACAAGAAAAATTGTTGCTTTGTTGTAAGAAACAGCAAGAGAAGAGTTCCACTACTTGGTTCTGTAATTCAAATGAAAAACTCACATTTTCATCCTTAAACCACTTCCCATGGCCATCACGCTTCCAGCCAGCAGATGTGAACTTAAGTTCCCTTTCTCGTCGTTCCTGGTTGTATGCCTGAGACATGATACTTTGATTTGTTGTGATTCCTATCTGAACACATTGACTATTTCTTTGATTAGCTAGAACACTTGTAGTATCAGCCTTGGTACATTTGATCTCATTCCCTTGAGAAGAAGTACTTTGTGCCAAATTTTGATGAAGTACGTCAGAAGCAGCTTTCCTTGTGCGTTCAATCAGTGGTTTGCTTGCTGATCTACATAACTGGCTGGATGTCAAGGTTTTGGAGGTGGCAGTTTCACATTCTGACAAGGCTATTCTCTTGTTTATCTCATCTTGCCTCCCTAATTCTCTTTCTCTAAGCCTTGACTCTGCTGCTCGATGGCTTGAACCTTTGACATGTACCTACAGAAGCTTTTTGATTATCAGGGGAATTGTCACAGAAGAGAAGAACAAACATCCCGAAGTTGAGTATTATAACATGAGAATTTTATTTATTTTTTATCAAATAATAAAATGAGAAATGACTAAAGTACATCTATCAATGAACATAACTACATCTTGATCCAGATTTTGGAAAATCGTAAGAATGGATGATGTGTGTCTGTATAGGATGTCTATCAATTAAACAGAGAACTTCACTAGTCGAAGACACTGATCCAAGGAAGTAGATGTCCTTCATCAACTGGAAAACAGTAAAAGAATCTGAACAGAACCTAGTCAATTTTTTTATCTTTTTTTTACAAGCAGGAAGCACCTTAGAAGAGTGTGTGGCATGATTAAGATAGTCATACTCTACCTATGTTCCATGGCTCACTTGGACCTAATAAAAATTCTTTGTCCAAAGAAGTAAAGCTGCTTCTGATAATTGGGAATTATCACGGAAGAAGATGGTAGGAGAACAAGCATCACCAGAAGTGAAGTACTATAATATGAGAATTATCCTAATACATCATCTATCAATGAACATATAGACATATATGTTGTGTTCATGCATTGAAAATTGTAATATGCATGCACATTATGTCTATAGTTTGTACGCCAATTAATCATAAAACTTCACTAACTAAAAGTATCTGGTCCAAAGAAGTAGGGGTTCTTCCCTATTAATCCACTCAAACATGTTCTTCTGCCATTGACAGTAAGAAGAAAGAGATTTCTGTGATGCTGGCAATCAAGTGCTTTCGGATGAATGAATGAACCTTTTTTTTCGTTGGGAAAACACGGACCAACACAAATATTTATAGTCAAAATAATAATACCAATAATTTTTACGTGGAAACCCTACTAAATAATGGAAAAACCATGGACCAAGAGGAGCAACTAATATCACTATAGAATTTCACACAAGGTAGTCACGAGTACAATACTCAAAGTGACTACTACACACTGTCACACTCAAAAGAAAAAACTTCTTTTGATTTCCCACCTTACTAAAATGACGCTTATGCTCTATTTTTCCTTCACATGCTATTTTCTTGTAGTCTCTGGTATACCTCACTTTGCTCTCTATTTTGGTGTACTTATGAGAGAGCAACAACTTTCTATTTATACAAAAGATTGCCAACCATATAGATGGCTTGGTTACTTGAAATTTGCCACTGCCACTCAACACAGCTTTTCAACATTTGTTGTCAATTAAATTTCTCCGAATCTTGCCAACCTTTGACATTAAGGAAAAGAAAAATAAAAAGCCAAGTAATTTGGCACATGGGGATGGACCCCACAATCTCCCTCTCTAGTCTCGTGCATATCTCCATCTTCTTAGAGAGAGGTCATGCTAACAAGTTCTTTTGATAACTCGAACTTGTCTTTTGGTATCATCTTGGTCAGCATATCCATAGAATTTTCACTTGTGTGGATCTTGTTGACATGAAATGATTCACTCTCCACTTGCTCACAAATCCAATGGTATCTCACGTCGATTTTTTTTGTCCTGGCATGATACGTGAAATTCTTGCTTAAGTCTATTGCACTCTGACTGTCACAATATACTTCATATGTTGCAACCGGAGTTCTGGAAGGAATCACTTGAGCCATATCATCTCTTTGCCAAATTTTAGTAGACACAATATACTTGCTTCAGTTGTATACAGTACAACACACTTATACAACTTTCACTGCCATGATATAGCTCCCTCGAAAAAAGTAAACATATATCTAATAGTTGATTTTCTTTTACCAATATTGGATTTGATGCTCCCAAAACAGAAGCATTCATTTGAATTTGAGCAAGAAGATGTGTCCTATAGCTAGGGAGGAAAAAAAGAGCATGGCCAAAGTTCCATATTCATCCATTGTTGGAAGTTTAATAGTATGCACTAGACTTGATATTGCTCACACAGGTGGTGTTATCAGTAGGTTTCTCGACAATCCCAATAAAGAGCATTGGGAAATTGTGAAGTGGATATTCAGGTATCTAAGAGAAAGCTCAAATGAATGCTTGTGTTTTGGAGCATCAAATCCAATCTAGAGGGGCTATACAAATGTTGATATGGCAGGTGACCTTGATAACAGAAAATTCACTACTAGATATTTGTTTATTTTTTCAAGGAGAGCTATATCATGACAATCAAAGTTGTAGAAGTGTGTTGCACTGTTTACAACTAAAGCAAAGTATATTGCGATTACTGAAGCTAGCAGAGAGATGATATGACTCAAGTAATTCCTTCAAGAACTTGGATTCCAACAGATGAAGTATGTTGTCTATTGTGACAGTCAGAGTGCAATAGTCTTAAGCAAAAATTTCATGTACCATACAACGAAAAAACACAGCGACGTGAGATACCATTGGACTCGTGAGCAAATGGAGAGTGAATCATTTCACATAAAAAAGATCCATACTAGTGAAAATCCATATGCTGACCAAGGTGATAACTGATACCAAAAGACAAGTTTGAGTTACGCAAAAAACTTTTTGACATGGGCTCTCCCTAAGAAGATGGAGATAGCTCTTTCTAGTGCATGAGATTGGAGGGGGAGATTGTGGGGTTCATCCCCATGTGCCAATTTACTTGGCTTATTTCTCTTTTCCTTAATGTCAAACGTTGGCAAGATCCGGGGGAAATTTAGTTTGCAGCAGATGTTGAAAAGGTGTGGCAAGTTGTTGAGTGCACAGTGCATATGTTGAAATTTGCAACCAAGCCTTTTGATTGGCTGAAATGGTTGACAATTTTTTCTATAAATAGAGACCCTATGCTCTCTCATAAGCACACCAAAATAGAGAGAAAAATATTAGAGAGCAAAGTGGAGTATACCATAGACTATACAAGAAAATAGTCCGCGAAGAATGCAAAGAAAAATAGAGTGTGAACAATATTTTAGTAAGGTGAGAAATCAAAAGAGGGTTATTTCTTTTGAGTGTGTAGTAGTTACTTTGAATATTTCAGTGTAAAATTTCTTACTATAGTAATATTAGTTGCTCCTCTTGGTCCATGGTTTTTCCCTTATTTAAAAGGGTTTTTCTTTCTTGGTGTCATTATTTTCCCATTATTTTGACTATGAATACTTTTGTGTTGGTCCGCGTTTTACCAATACTTTTTCCATCAAAACACATCCTTAAGCCATTCAAGTACGGTAAAAAAGAAGGAAACAATTTGGAAATCATCCTTCTTTAGTAAAGCTAAAAAGAACCATTGACAAGGCAATTGTTCATATCTCCAACTAACTATGATTTCCAGAAATCTGATGTAAAAACATCCTCTACTAAATTTACATGTCCATAAATTAACATTATAGGTGAACTGATGTAACTCCTACTAAACAAGCTCTACATAATCTAAATTCAACTTTCTATTAACTACACTGGCTAATCTGAAAGCTTCTCCTTCCAAGAAAATTGTAATGGAGGGACGTTGAAAAACAATGAGATGCAGTACATACACTCGTCTTCTCAACGAAAACTGCCAGCATTTGCATGAGGTAACTAAAACTTGTCTTACTCTTTAGCGGCTTAAATTTGTACTTTTAATTCGTACCACAGCTGAATGACCTGTTAAGATTATGTTGTTCATTGGGAATTTAAGAAGGGAAAACATACATTGAACAATACCATTTTGCCAAAAAGGTATGAAGTTAGAATAATCTGTTGCATATTTGATTCACTTTCCTACTATTTCATCTCATATTTGGTTTCTAAATTTTTTTAAAGTTCAAATATCATGATCATGAACTTGTACTTTAAAAAAGGTCATCCACATCAAACTAAAGTTGGCCCATCAAATTGTAAAGCACAGGAGGTTAAATTTCGATTGTTAAAAAGTTACTAAATGAACCTAATTCATTCAAATTTCATCTAAGGAGTTACCTAATACATGCAAACCAATATAGTAGTCGTGGGAATCTTAATTTCTTAGTTGGTTGGCTACATGAACTTTCACCTTGTTGTTGGTGAGGTTCAATTCCCCCACCTTGCAATCCCCTCCCCCATTTTTCATACTTCACCTACCACTCAAAACAGTGGATGGAAGATCAATTTTCGTTAATTTCAGAAGATATGATAATCAAATAACTAAAATCAAAATTAAATGATACAATCGGAGCAAAATTAGGTTTATGTTTTGATATGTACGTACAGAGAGCATGAGGGGAGTGTCGAGGACCGGACGGTGAGAGCAAACGATGCAGACAAATTTGCCGCTGGAGAGTTTCTTATAAGCAGAAGAATCGATGTTGTCAACCATCAACTCATCGACTCTTCTCTTCCTACATTGCGCTTCCCTCGCCCAGCTATCTCCTCCAAACACACTCATAGTTTCTTTATCCCTCTGTCTCCTCTATACTTCGCCGGAATCTGTTAATACAACTCTCTTAAATGGATAAAGTGAATGATGAAAATTCACCGGTGCCGGAACCGAATCGCTGGTGAGAATCGAATTTAAACTGATGAAATGTGAGACCCGAAACACTTCAGGCTTTAGCAGAAATAAAAGCCCAAAATACTCCCTAATATTCAAAGTAATCCTTTAGTTTTCCATAAGGAATTGTTTGGTTTGAATACAAGTTATGATATATAAATTATGAAGATATTAGTTATAATGAGATAAGTTATATTGAAATTATTTTTTATTGAGTGTTTGATTTGTTGTACTATAAATAATATGTCTTTCATAAATTTTAAGAATAACTTATTTGTTTACAAAAATACCCTGCATGAATGTGAAAAGTGATGTATAAAAAAGATATAAAGAGATATTTTTGTCATTTACCTATTTTATCCTGGGATAACTTATCCCGAGATTACTATACCACCCAAAAGGAGGGATAACTTATCCCAGTATTATTTATTAAACCCGAGATAAGCTATCACGGACTTGCCAACCAAAAAACAAATTAAGTGGCACTATAATTTAATCTCAAAATTATTGGGTGTTATCCTTCACACCAAACGACCCCTAATAGTTCCTCATATTTGCAAGGTACATCTTTGGTTTGCTCTTAAATTTTTGCCTATTTTTTTACTTTAATTTTATCGACAATTTATGCATGGGACGTTCAATCGCCTTTTTATATATTTAGTAGAAATAATAACTCTATGTGAGAGAAGGTGCAAAGAAGAACATCTTGTTTTGTCTACTAGAAATATTATTGCAGTTAAATTTGAGAGGTTCATTTTTTGTTTGAATTTTGGGTATTCAATATTCTATATTCTAATAAATAGATATCTGTGTTATGATACGAGACCACATTTTCAAAAAAAATGGATGAGATTAGGTCCCAACATATGTAAACAATCTTGTTTTTTGAACATGAAGAAATAATGAAGCCATTGCAATTGCCGGAAATACTAGGCCTACTAACGACGCAAAAATAGATGGAAGGTTCAAATTTTTCATAGAAGGGGGTACTAAGGAGAGGAGGTAAAAAGTAGATGTTAGTTAATCTAAGGTCCAATGGATCACCATGCATAGTGAGGAAAGTAGCATTGATGAAACTAAGGATCGCACCTTCAACGAAGAAATAAGGTGATCGACTGGAAGTTTTTGAAATCCCAACAATATTTTCTAATCTCACCAGGCAAGGCAAAGGGGGAGGAAGGGATGGGTGGTCCAAGAACAACAACGAGAGAGGGCTATCTTATTATTATGGATATGAAAAATCTCGTGTAATAGTATGATTTTTCTTTCTTGCACCGCCATATGTAAATGTGCTTTTAGTTTAACTGCAATATTATTTCTATTGAACAAAACAAAGTGATTTTCTTCTCACCTTCTATCACATGGAGTTATTATTCTACTAAATATATAAAAAGGCGATCGAACGTTTCATACATAAAATTGCGGACAAAATCAATGTTAAAAAATAGGCAAAAGTTTGGGAGAGGAACAAAAGTGCACCAATATTACAAATATATAGCTATCAATGTTCCATGTGAAAATGTAAGGATTACTTTGAATCTTAACCCAAAAATAAGGAACTATTTTGGGCTTTTCCCCATATCCTTCACTATAAAGTAAAATTTTCATGGGCGATCATTCTAGTCTATTACTAAAATGAACAACTTTCACATATAGCAAACACAAAAATCATATTTGTATGTTATAGCTATAGTTTGTTATGGCTATTTCGCTATACATATATACAAAAGAAGCTGGCTATTTAGCTATACATATATACAAAAGAAGCAATTGTATAATCTGTTTCGGTATACATATACAAAAGAATCAATTGTATAATATGTGTTTGTATAAAGTGAGAAAGAGAGAAAGACAAAAGAAAACTAGGCAGGGAAGATCGTATTTGTATAATCATAAGTGTATAGAACGAAAATATATGCATTTGTATTTGTATATACAATTTTTCTCTCGCTTTTATACAAACACAAACGTAATGTATACATTTGTGTTTGTATAAAGTGAGAGAGGCGAGTGAGAGTGGCGAGCGAGATCTAGGAGAGTTGCGAGCGAGATCTGGAAGAGAGGAGAGAGGGAAACGAAAAAATATGTATATATACAATTTTCTCTCGCTTTATACAAACACAAACACATTTTATACATTTGTGTTTGTATAAAAGCGAGAGAGGCGAGCGAAACTGCCCATCGAGAACAAGAGTGGCGAGCGAGATTCACCAGGGAGAGAGGCGAAATAACAATAGTTTTCTATGGGGTACAATTAATTAAATCAAACTATGGTTATAGCATTTAATTTGAATTAATAATTTGCTATTATATACAATTTTCCCTACTAAAATCGTCCATGGTCCAAATTATCAAATATAGTCATATTTCTCTTATTTATTCATATTATTACTAACTAGGGGTGTCAGGTGTATGTCCCGTGCCAACACGGGCAAACATCACGTCAGCTTTATTTGAAAAAACATAATCCTAATAATTAAAAAGTAAATAATATGTTTAAATTTAAATTCAGAGATTAACAAGATAGTTATGTACATTCTATTTAGATATTAACAATATGCAATGTATTAAGTTAAAAGTTAGTTAGAGTGTAGTCTCCTTGTTCTGATCTTCGTCTTCGATAAGAACATTTGACCCTGTTGCATGAGATAAACAAGGTAGGAAGTTAGCGTTAAAAAAGGAAAAAATATATCATTAAAGAAATTAGAGTTGATATAATGGTATATGTAAGGAAAAAAAATATTTAGATCCATTACAGAGATGAAGAAGGTTGAAGATAGAGAACACATCCAACAAATTCAACACGTGTGCTCTTTTTATCATTAAATTAAACAAATAAGGGTATTTTTATCACTTACACTCTGTTTGGAACATTGTTACCCATTGTTTCATAATGTATTGTATTGTATTGTACTCTATTGTACTGTATTGTATGGTAGATACAATGTTTGGCTAGACTGTATTGTTTGTTGTTGTTTAATAACATTTTAATTGTTTGATTTGATTGTATCGTACTGTATTGTAATTTATAAATTTACTAAAATATCCTTAATTATTCTAGGGTAGGAGGTTTGACTAGAATTAAATAATATAAGGTAAAGGGCAAAATAATATTTTGAAATATTATGTAAAAATATAATTGGAAAAAGAAATTAAGTAACAATGGGAACACACCAAATCAGTTGTTCCATAAAAATAGGGATTTTCATTGTTACGTAACAACGAAATTTAACAATACAATACAATACATTTTAAGTAACAATCAAAACAAACATTGTAGGTATAATAACGATACAATACAATACAATGGGTAACAATGATCCAAACAAAGTGTTACGCTCATCAAGCTAATGAGTTTTGTTTTTCATTCTTCTAGGCTGTATACATGTATTTCAATTTGGAGTTGAACAATAGATTTTGAAGCAGAGAGAAAAAAAGAACAAAAACAGGTAATTATTTTGCAGGTCACATCTTAGAGGCTAAAAGTATTAAGTTCAATATATAGTTATAGCAAACTACTCTAATGAATAGAAGAGCTAACCTAATATCACAATAGTTAAAAGCAGTTGTAAATTGTAATCAATAGAAGGGCTAACATAATATCATAGTAGTTAAATGCAATTGTAAAATGTAATGAATAAAAGAGCTAACATAATATCATGGTAGTTAAATGTAATTATAAAACGTAATGAATAAAAGAGCCAACATAATATCACAAAATCTAAAAACAGTTGTATTAATGATGTAGCCGTCCTTTCAAAAACATTAGCACAATCTAACAATTCATTCCTCGCAAAATCTTTTGGACACACAAAACTCTGTTGGGAAACAATTAAAATTTTACAATAATAATAATATAACTTATTATTTAGCAAAATAGTAGTCCTGAAAATTAGATAAATATTACTACGACAATATATAAATAATAGTGCAGAAAAGTAATACTTGAGTCCTGGACATTATCCTAAAAAACTATTTCAGCAATGTGAAATGTTTCCCCAGAATTAAACAAGTTTTCCCTATTTAAATAGAGAATAAAGGAATCAGCAAATTAATTAACATCAACAAGTTCTTAGTGAGGTAATTAATAAAATAACTAAACCAAAATAGCTAATTTACTTTAAAAGGAAAAAGCTAAAGAGAGGGGCATACCGTGAAATCAAGAAAAAATAATGTTAGCGTAGTTTTTTAATACCCAATTCATAAAGAGGAAAAACCCTTTTTATAGGCCAAAGGAAAGGTTATCCATAACACAAGTGACAAGGACACTGACTTCATGCATGAAGCCATTTTTTACAAGTGTTTATTTTTGCAAAGTACCAAATTAAAACATAAGAGATATGACATGTTACAATAAAGTTTACCGTTTCTTCAAGTTATTTCTCCAATACACCTTAATTATTTTGACTTTGTAAATACACTTTAAAATAAATTCATTTGAAATAAATATTTACTTAAAATCCACCACATATTTCAAAAGAATTTATACGAAGAAAATATAACTTGCTAGATTATATGGACAAAAAGCAATAGATTTGATGTCTTTTGTACTATGAACCAAACTTAGATCAATAAAATTTAATTTACAGAATGACCGGTGAAATATAATATTTCTATGAACCAATAATTCTTATTGTAAATCAAAGACTTTATCAATCAGACCTAGTAAAATTCATTAGATGAATAAACTTCTAATAATTTGAGCATATTTAGACTGAGCAACTGGGTCACTATTATTCTTTTTCAATTTAGAGTTAGCATCATAAGGAGCGGCTACATGTGTCACCTCAAAACATTCAAATTTTTTGAGAAGTTTTTCCACATAATGTTCTTGTGACAACATTATACCATCTTCACTTCTTCTAACTTTAACTCTCAATATCATATTTACTTCACCCAGATCTTTCATGTCAAAATTAGTAGACAAAAATAATTTGGTAATTTTCACAATATTTAAATTTGTACCAAATATAAGCATGTCATCAACATATAAGCATATTATCACATAATCATTGTCTACCATTTTAGTATAAAGACATTTATCCACTTCAATAAAAGAAAAAATGTCTTTCAATAAGACTTGATCTAATTTTTCATGCCATTGTTTAGGAGCTTGTTTAAGGTCATAAAGAGATTTAATTAATTTACAAACTTTATTTTCTTGTCCAGGAATAATTTGAACCATATAGATCTCTTCTTCTAAATCACCATTTAAAAAAGTTGTTTTTATATCCATTTGATGAATAAAAATCTTGTGAATTGATGCTAAGACAATTAAAATTCGAATGGAAGAAATTCTAGTCACTGATGCAAATGTATCAAAATAATCAATATTTCATTTTTGAGAAAATCCTTTAGCTGTAACCGGGCTTTATATTTATCTATAAATCCATCACGATTAATTTTTCTTTTGAAAATTCATTTACAACCAACAGATTTTGCACCAGGAGGTAAATCGTCAAAATTCATGTATTATTTTTTATAATTGAATCAATTTCAATTTTATTGCCTCTTTTCAAAATGAGCATCAGAAGAAGATATAGCTTCAAAATAATTGAATGGTTCATTGTCAACAAGAAATGTTTGGAAAAAAATATATTCTTTTTTAGGCCTTTTGCTCCTTCGCAGTTCTTTATTAGAGATATTTTCATTATTTCTTTCAACATGTGCATGAATTATTTTTTATCACAAAGTGAAAAAATATATTTAAAAATTCAGCATGTTTGTCTCAATTATAGTATTGCAATCAAGCACATCATTTTTCAAAACAAGAAATCTATATGCAACACTATGTTCAGCATATCCAATAAGCATGCAATCAACAATTTTAGAACCATTTTTTCTCTTTTTAGGTTCATGCAAAAGAATTTTAGCAAGGCACCCCCACACTTTTAAATATTTTAAGTTAGGTTATATAACCTTTCCACAATTCATAGGGAATTTTGCCAGTTCTTTTATAAGGAATTCTAGTTTGTAAGTGACATGTAGATAATATAGCTTCACCCCATAAATTATCAGGAGCATTAAAACTAATTAACATGGAATTCACCATTTCCTTCAAAGTTCTATTTTTTCTTATAGCTACTCCATTTGACTCATGTGAATATAGTAGGGCTACTTTATGAATAATTTCTTTTCACAAAAAGCATGTAAAGATATATATTTTCCACCTCTATAAGATCTTATTCTCTTGATTTTTCTATTAAGTTGATTTTCAACCTCAGTCTTATAAGCAATAAAAGCATCAAACGCGTCATCTTTATTTCTAAGAAAATACAAATTAGTAACTCTGAAAAAATCATCAATAAAAATCACATAATATCTTTTACCACCTCTAGTCATAGTCTGTTTCAAATCATTCAAATCAGTGTGGATCAAAGATAATAATTCAATTTCTATATTTACTGAAAAGCATGACTTTTTTAGTAATTTTAATTTAACACATATTTCACATTTATCAAAATTATTTAAGTCTAAATCAGGTATTAAACCAAGAGATCACATATTCTTTATATATGAGACATTAACATGTCCTAATCTAGCATGCCATAAAGAATAGGCTCATTCATATAAGCAAAAGAAGATACATTTTCACTGAAATTATCACAAAGATTAAGCACAAATAAATTATAGTTACATAATTCATTGCCCACAAAATATTATTTTTAGTCAATATGACCTCATTATCTTAAATAAAAAACATGTATTCCATCTTTTCCTAATAATCCCATATAAATCAAATTGTTTCGGATATCAGGAACATGCAATACATCACTCAATGCCAAAGTTTTACCAGATGTGAGTTTAAGAAGAACTTTTCTTTTTTCTAGAACTTAAGTTGTTTTTGAGTCACCAAAATAAATAATTTCTTCTCCTTTTTTCAACTTGAGTGTACGACACAAAATCATTTTTGTTTATACAAATGTGCCTCGTAGCATTAGAGTCTATCACCTAGTTTCTCACATTGATTTCAACATTTTTATTTGAAATGACTGCAATAATCATATCATCCGTTTCAGCCAAATTTATTTTTAGCAAAGCGAAATTGTCATTTCTTTCCAATATTCTTTTGCATTGAGGAGTTTTTCATGGAGGTTTAATTTTATTCTTAGTATTGGACTTGTAACCATGTCTATTTACATACCTTTATTTTTCTTTACCATAAGTCTCTGACATAATGACTTGAACAATAGGAGTCAGGATACATCAGTAGTTTCAGTACACATTATATGTAACAATTTCTTAGATTGTTGGGGAACAATTACAATTTCACAATAATAATAATAATATAACTTATTATTTAGAAAAATAATAGTCCTGAAAATTAGATAAATATTACTACGATGATATATAAATAATAGTGTAGAAAATTAATACCTGAGTCATGTTGGGCACTCTCCTAAGATACTATTTAAATAATGTGAGATGTTTCCCAGGATTAAACAAGCTCTCCCTATTTAAATAGAGGATACAAGAATCAAAAATATTAATTAGCACCAGCAAGTTAGTAGTTGTGTAATTAATAAAATAACAAAGCTAAAATAACTAATTAACTTTAAAAGGAAAAAGCTAAAGAGAGGAGCAGAACGTGAAAACAAGAAAGCGTAATGTTAGCATAGTTTTTTTATACGCAATTTAAAAAGAGAAAAATCCTTTTTATAGGCGGAAAAAAAGACTATCCGTAAAACAAGTGACAAGGAAAACTTGACTTCATACATGAAGCCATTTTTGACAAGTGTTTATTTTTTCCAAGTGCCAAATTAAAACATAAGAGACATGACAGGTTCAACCAAATTTATCATTTCTCCAAGTTATTTCTCCAATACACCTCAATTATTTTGGCTTTGTAAATACACTTTAAAATAAATTCATTCGAAAGAAATATTTACTTACAGACTCAAGTACGTAAATAAAAATGTCTCTGAGACAATAGTTAAAGCGTTGTAGGAAATAAATCAAGATTATGATTTCTTATTAGTTTAGGATTTGTCATTTATGATATTTACTTAATTATGTTTAATTAGAATTTGTTAGTTAAGGAGGTTCCTAGTCTTAGTTTAATTTGTTTTGTTAGTATTATAAATGAAATTGTCTTATTACATATTTCAATGTACCTATACATTGAATATAGAGAGATACACTCAATGTGTATCGAATACAAAAAGTTATTGAGTTATTGAATAAAACTTCCTACCTCTTTGTAGATTAATAAATCTTTTCTACATAACCATTGTTGAGTCTTTCACTTGTGCATATATTAATACTTAGAGTAATTTTACTTCCTTCAAATTGATATAAGTGCTTCTGTGAGATCCAACACATATAACAGAATATGAGGAATCCATATTTACCTACTTATCCCGTTGTTTGAGTTTGATGGAAAAAATACTTTTGTGATTTGACATCAACAGATGAAGCATCTTTTTAATGTTGTTGACCTATGGCCTATTATTGATATTGGATTTGTAGATGCATATCAAAATCATTTTTTCTATTATATAGAAACCATTACTCGATCAGAAAGGTCATTGAATCATATTTATATCAATTAGAAAAGAACCTAATCAATTAAATATCTACTTTACTCTCTGAATTATTATTTTTTTACTTTTTGAACGATGGTTGAGAGACAAACCAAAAGATAAGTTAAACATCTTCTAACCGACAAGGAGTTAGGATTTTGCGACTTAGTGTTCAATAACTTAGAGGGCATGTCACTCCCCAAGCATACACCTTGGGCGGGATTGACATTAGAGAACCATTGCTGGCCCCAAGCGAACCCTTGACCTGGGTTAACTCTTAGCGCAAAACTTATTCATGATAAAAGAAAGTATTGGAATACAATCATAATTAAACTGTCTCAATGAATAACTTAGAATGTTTTAAACATCAACATTCAACTGGCCAACATGACAACTCAAGGCTCAACATAAAAACCACAATGGAAAGACTCAAGACTAACATCAACTAACTGTCGATGAAGCCTCTAACAACTGAGATGGACGTCGGGACAAGACTCTCGACATCCTAATGAACTAAAATGATAAAGAAATAAAAGGGGGATCCTCCGGAAGCAAGGATGCTCACCAACAACTCTGGAGCTCAACTGGATCAACGATGCAATGAATGCTGATCCGATTTACCTAAATCTATTTCATACAAAGATGCAGGCCAACTGACATCAGTACATTGAATATACGAGCATGCGAGGAGAATTCTAAAATAAGACATAAGCTAGAAAGGGAACTGAAAGAACATACCTGGTCTCAACTCAACTCAACTCAACTCATTTCAATATAAAGCAATAATATAAATGCAATATAAAGAAAAGCTTTTAAAACATGGATAACAACTCGGTGTATTGAAAAATACAATAGTAACTCAGTTTGTATGCAAAAATACAATATAACTCTGTTTGTATGCAATGATACAATGTAAAATCTGTGTGTATGTGTAAATACAAAGAATCTCTGTGTATATAAAAATATAAAATATAATTGTGGGAGTTTCTCTAACCGACAACCATCACTTAAGAGCTATGTGATGATACATCATTTTACCTCATGCTGTCAGGACTGTTCTATATCTTGTCGAGGGTATAAAACCTAACTTCTAAGTAGATCCACTAGTCTGTGTCAAATAGCACTAAGGAATCATCTAAAAAGTATGACCCTTTTTCTACCCATGATGGCTACATGGTTTATGAGGGGTTGTGAGTTGTCTGAACTCTCCCTCATATTGGTGCTCAATACTACTCCCAAAATATAACTAGCTCATATGTTTCGAAATATAAATCTTTCTGTGGTTTGAGTTAATTACTCAAAAACTAGCCCAAAGGCTCTCTTGGAAATCAGTGTTTCCTCTCTTGCTTAATTGTGAAAGTATTTACTCTTTACTGAAAACTAGATCAACGGCTCTTTTGGAAATCGGTGTTTCCTTTCTTGTTTAAATGTGAAAACATTTACTCTCTGGAAATACATAGTCTCCATATACTCTTTTGAAGAAATAAACTTCACTCTTTACTTTTTACTCAACTCAAGACTCAAGTCTTAAAACAAGTTTAAAGCATTTGCAAAAGACTTTTAAAAAAACTGTAAGAACTCTCTAGACTTGGCTCTTAACTTTCCTTGAATTTGAATTTATGGATTCAAGGTTATGATTCATTTTTATGAATGATATCATGATGTTTAGACATACCTTAGAGTGTAGAAATCAACTAGAAAACATAGGTACGATTCAAGGGAACTCAAACGGAAAGAAGTGGGAAAGGGTAGAAGACCTGGCGACCCTAGCGCTCTAAGTGGCACCGGACACCAGAGCCTGAACTACAGAGTCTGGGTTGGGGCGCTCTGAGTGGTGCGGCGCCCCTGAGCCCAAACTACAGACGCTGATGTGGGGCGCTCTGAGTGGCGCGGCGCCTCACCCCTTTTCCCCAAAATTTTGATGAATTTTCTTGTTCGTTTTTCGATCCTAATTCGTCTGGATTCGATTGGTTCCTTCCCCAAACACTCAGATTCGAATACCCAACTAAAGTATACAAGAATCTACTTGAAAACAACCTCAAATCTCATGAAACTAACTCAAGAACTCAACAATCAAGAACCCAATAGAACTTCAACAAAAATCCATCAAGAACTCAATTACTCTACTCTTAAGAACGTAAATACGCTGAAATAAATCATGATTGGCGCGTGGGTGAACGAACCCAACGCTATGTGATCTCACATACCTCGTAGGGATAAACCCTTGGCAAAATCTACAAGCAAAATCTCAAGAACAACGAGTTATGGCTCTTTCTCTTCTTTTTTCCTCTTTTCTCTTCTCTCAATGCCCTAGCATAATTTTTGTAAAGCGTAAACTGAAACCAAATCAGTTTAGACCCTAATTAATTCACCAAAATACCCCTTAAAAATTCGGGTGACTTTCCTTATTTAGACAACCTGACTTCCAACGGGAATATCTCCCTCATACAAACTCGAAAATTAGCAAACTCGGTGGCGTTGAAAAGATGATTCAAAGTACTTTGATTTGATATCTTGTAGCACACCTAACTCATCTTGTACTGAGAGTTATGGTCGTGTGAAGTTGACCCAAAATTCTTACTTAACAAAACTTGCCAAACTTTCTAAATTTGATCTTTCCAAAAAAATAGTTCTTTCTAATTCTAGCTCTTTCAAATAGCGGGGTGTTACAATATCTCCCCATTGGGAACATTCATTCTCGAATGAGATTACTCTTAGTAGGCTAAGGGTGTAACATCTAACATTCAGCTCAAACACCCAACAAGCAAAATATAAATACAACATGCCAACTTAAAACAAATGCTAAGAAAAGGATTAGTACCTTAATTCGGAAATTATTCGGATTCGAAGAGTTGTGGGTATCTCTTCTTCATATCCTCCTCAACTTCCCAAGTAGCTTCCTCAATAAACTGATTTCTCCAGAGAACTTTGACTGATGCCACCTCGTTGGTCCTCAACTTGCGAACCTGGCGGTCTAGAATCTGGACAAGAATCTCCTCATAAGACAAGCTATCCTTAATTCCAATATCTTTAGTTGGTATATTCATTGAAGGATCACCCATACACTTTTTCAACATAGAGATGTGAAATACTGGATGGACTACTGCTAACTCTTGCGGTAGCTCCAACTTATAAGCTACATTGCCAATCCTTTCAGATATTCTATAAGGACCAATATACCGGGGACTAAACTTTCCCTTTTACCAAATCTCATGACACCCTTCATGGATGAAACCTTCAAGTATACCCAATCATCTACTTCAAACTCTAAGTCTCTTCTCCTAACATCAGTATAGGATTTCTAACGACTCTGCGCTGTTTTCAACCTTTCTTGGATAACTCTCACTTTCTCCATAGCTTGATGAACTAAGTTTGGTCCTATCAATCCAGCTTCACCAACCTCAAAACATCCAATAGGAGATCTGCATCGCCTCCCATAAAGAGCCTCATATGGAGCCATTGCTAGAGTGGTAACTATTGTTGTAAGCAAACTCAATGAGAGGTAGGTGATCATCCCAATTACCATTGAAATCAATCACACAGGACCTGAACATATCTTCTAAAGTCTGAATAGTGCACTTTTCTTGACCATCTGTCTGAGGATGGAAAGCAGTACTCAAGTTCACCTTCGAACCCAAACCTTTCTAGAATGACTTCCAAAATTGTGCACCTCTATCTGAAATAATGGAAACTGGAACTCCATGAAGTCTTACTACCGCTTGAATGTATAACTTGGCATAATCCTCTGTTGAATGGGTAGTCTTTACCAGCAAAAAGTGAGCTGATGTTGTCATTCAATCAACAATCACCCAAATAGAATCATCTTGCATGCGGACCGTGGCAATCCAGTAATGAAATCCATATTGATCATCTTCCACTTCCATTCCGAAAGTTCATTCTGATCCATACCACCGGGCCTTTGGTGCTCTACTTTAACTTGTTGACAATTCAGGCATTTAGTAACAAACTCAACAATACCTTTCTTCATACCATTCCACTTATATATTTCTCTCAAATCATGATACATCTTTGTGGAACCCAGATGGATAGAATATCTAAAGCTATCATCTTCCTCCATGATCCTCTCTTGGATTTCATACACCCTTGGTATACACAACCCACTTTGATACCTCAATACACCATCTCCCCCTTGTTCAAAAGCCATTACTTTTTGCTTATGAACATTTGCTTTCAATACAAGCAAAATAGGATCTTGGTCTTGTTTCTCTTTTACTTCAAACACTAATGATGATTCAGCCCCATTCATCACCACTACTCATCCTTCTGTGGAATCCATTAGTTGAACTCCTAATCGTGCAAGTCTATGCACATCTTTTGCTAACTCTCTCTTCTCTTCTTCAACATGGGCGGTACTACCCCTAGACAACCTACTCAAGGAATCATCAACAACATTGGCCTTACCTGGTTGATATAGAATACTCATGTCATAATCCTTGAGTAACTCTAACCACCTTCTCTGTCTGAGATTAAGGTCTTTCTGACTGAACACATACTGGAGACTTTTGTGATCGGTGAACACATCTACATGAACACCATAAAGATAATGATGCCATATTTTCAAAGCAAACACTACGACAGTCAACTCTAGATCATGGGTTGAGTAATTCTTCTCGTGAACCTTAAGTTGTCTGGAGGCATAAGTTATAACTTTGCCATTCTGCATTAACACACAACCCAATCCAACTATGGACGCATCACAATACACAACAAAACCTTGCGTACCTTCTGTTAAGGTCAATATTGGGGCAGTAGTCAACCGTTTTTTCAATTCCTGAAAGCTTTTCTCACAAGCTTCAGACCATTGGAACTTCACTGTTTTCTAAGTCAACTTGGTTAAAGGGGATGAAATAGATGAGGACCCCTCGATGAACCTTCTATAATATCCATCCAACCCCAAGAAACTCCTAATATCAGTTGGAGATGTGGTCTAGGGCAATTTTGCACTGCCTCTATTTTCTGAGTATCAACTCTAATTCCATCACCGGAAACAATATGGCCTAAGAATGCCACAGACTCAAGCCAGAACTCACACTTAGAGAACTTAGCATACAACTCTCTATCCTTTAGAGTTTGGAGAACTACTCTGAGATGACTAACATGATCTTCTTCATTCCTCGAATAGATTAGAATGTCATCAATGAATACGATAACAAACATATTTAAATAAGGCTTGAATACTCTATTCAGGTCCATGAACACTGCAGGAACATTGGTCAAACCAAAGGACATAACTAGGAACTCATAATGACCATAGCGGGTCCTGAATGCTGTCTTAGGAATATCACATTCTCTTACTTTCAACTGATGATAGCCAGATCTAAGGTCTATCTTAGAAAAATAAGTGGCACCCTAAAGTTGATAAAAAAGATCATCAATTCTTGGAAGAGGATACTTATTCTTGATAGTAACCTTGTTCAACTGATGGTTATATATATACATTCTAAGATAACCATTTTTCTTCCTCACAAATAAGACTGGAGCACCCCAAGGTGAGACACTTGGTCGAATAAAACCCTTCTCAAGGAGATCTTTCAACTGCTCTTTTAACTCTTTCAACTCTGTTGGTGCTATTCTATATGGAGGAATAGATATAGGATGAGTATCAGGAATAATATCTATACCGAAGTCTATTTCTCTCAGGAGGGACACCGGGAAGATCATTTGGAAAGACTTCTGGAAACTCTTTTACTACTGGAACTGACTAAATATGAGGTATCTCAACACTAGAGTCATTAACTCAGACTAAGTGATAGACACACCCTTGGAAACTAACTTTCTCGCCTTAAGGTATGAAATAAAACGACCCTTAGGCACTGCTGAACTACTCTTCCACTCTATAACTGGTTCATTAGGAAACTGGAACTTAACAACTCGAGTTCTACAATCAACAGAGGCATAACATGCATGAAGTCAGTCCATACCTAGAATGACATCAAAATCTACCATGTCTAACTCAACTAAATTAGCCATGGTGCTCTTGTGATTGACGGAAATGGTACAATCACGATAGACTCTCTCTGCTAGACTAGACTCACTAACAGGTGTGGAAACACTGAAGGGCTTAAGAAGTTTCTCCGGAAGAACATCAAAATTCATCGCAACATAAGGAGTCAAAAAAGATAGACTCGCTCCTGGATCTAACAAAGCATAAATATCAAATTTAAAGACTTGGATCATACCAGTGACAACATTTGGTGAATCCTCTTGCTCTTGGCGACTAGTAATAGCATAAAGATGGTTTGCTCCTCCGCCTGCCCCTGAAGTATCTCTTCTAGATGTAGCTTTGTCTGGTGGAGCAACTGAAGAAGACTGGACTCTATTTCCCCCATTACCATTACCCTGCATGTTCTTAGGACACTCCCTCATAAAATGACCGTTCTGACCACAGTTGAAGCAACCAGTGGAGCCATCATGACACACCCCTGAGTGGATCCTACCACACTTAGCACATGCAGGAGTCTTACTACCCTCTTGTGCCATACTACCTTGAGAATGCGCAGGTCTAGCTTTGAAATTCTGTGAATTCTAATTTTGGAACTCAACTTTGTTCATTGGTGCTGGTGCACTAGCAGATGATGGAGCATGTCCCTTTTGTTTCTGTTAGAAAGATGACCGATTGGCATTACTCTTCTGTTGTCTGGACTCATTCCTTGTATTAACTCTCTTATTTTGAAACTCATCTCTATCTTTCAGCTTCTCTTCCTCAATCTGTTGTACATAGATCATTAGCCTTGCTATGTCCATATCTTCTATCAGCATAGCTGTCTTCCCTTCCTTACTTGACAGACGAGACAACCCAACAACGAATAAACTCATCCTACCTCTCATGTCTGTAACCATCTCCGGAGCATAGCGGGAAAGTTGGGTGAACTTTAGATTGTACTCATGAACACTCATTGATTCCTGCTTAAGAGTAAGGAATTCTCATACATTTGTTTCTCTTAGTTCACGGGGAAAGAAACGCCCAAGAAGGCCTCATCAAACGAAGCCCAACTCACAATTGGTGCACCCTCAACTCTATCCATTTTCCACAAGGCCTACTCAAACGAAGCCCAACTCACAATTGGTGCACCTTCAACTCTATTTTTTTTCTATTGATCAAACCAGATTCTAGCGACACCCTTCATTTGGTATGCAGCTAGTTCTACCCTTTCAGTAACAGCAACATACATAATCTCAAAAACCTTCTGAAGCTCTTCAAAAAAAATATGTGGATCCTCAGTGACACTTGACCCAGTGAAGCTTGGAGGATTCATCCTTAAGAATTCACGGATCCTTGAAGTATCAGCCACTTCATGTCGATTTTCTCTTTGTCTAACTTGATTGGTCACAGCTTGGCTCAACATCCGGATAGCTTCCCGAAACTCAGCATTGGTGACCTCTCCTTGGGGTTGCACTTCTGGTGCATTAGATACCCCTTGATCCCGTGGTTCAACATTCCTTCTAACGGGATGACCTCGGACAGCCCTTCGGGGAGGCATGATCTGAAAGACACGCGCAAGCATGAATTAGAAGAAACTTTTTAGAGATAACTCTATCGCACTAAATGAGTATGAAAAAGTGAGATAGTTCCTAAGTGTCGCAGCCTCTTAATTATAGATGTGGCGTGCTTCACACCGATAACCAGGACTCTACTGACACGACTTCATAGACTCTCTAGGACTCTTAAACTCTGTGCTCTGATACCAAGTTTGTCGCTCCCCGAGCCTACACCCTGGGTGGGACTGGCACTCGAGAACTATTATTGGCCTCAAGTGAACCATTGGCCTGGCTAAACTCTTATCGGAAGACTTACTCATGATAAAATAAAGTATTGGAATACAATCATAACTAAACTATCTCAATGAATAACTTAAAATGCTTTAAAGATAAACATTCAACTAGCCAACATGGCAACTCAAGTCTCAACACAAAAACTAAAATGGAAAAACTAAAATGGAAAGACTCAAGACTAACATCAACTAACTGTCTATGAAGCCTCTAACAACTGAGATGGACGTCGGGACAAGACCCTCGACATCCTAATGAACTAAATTGATAAAAAAATAAAAAGGGGATCCTCTGAAAGCAAATATGATCACCAATAACTCTGGAGCTCAACTGGATCAACGATGCGCTTGATGCTGATCCTGGTTACCTGAATTTGCATCATACAAAGATGCATGCCAACATGCATCAGTACATTGAATGTACGAGCATGCGAGGAGAATTCTAAAACAAGACATAAACTTGAAAGGGAACTAAAAGAACATACCTGGTCTCAACTCAACTCAACTAAACTCATTTCAATATAAAGCAATAATAAAAATGAAATATAAAGAAAAGCTTTTAAAACATGGATAACAACTTTGTGTATTGAAAAATACAATAGTAACTCAGTTTGTATGCAAAGATACAATATAACTCTGTGTGTATGCAATGATTCAATGTAAACTCTGGTAAATACAAGGACTCTCAGTGTATATAAAAATACAAAATATAAATGTGGGAGTTTCTCTAACCGACAACCATCACTTAAGAGCTATGTGATGATACAACGTTTTGCCTCATGCTGCCAGGGCCATCATATACCTTGCCGGGGGTATATAACCTAACTTTTAAGTGGATCCACTAGTCTGTGTCAAATAGCACTAACAAATCATCTAAAAAGTATGATCCTTTTTCTACCCATGATGGCTATATGGTTTATGAGGGTTGTGAGTTTTCTGAACTCTCTCCCATATCAGTGTTCATTACTACTCCCAAAATATAACTAGCTCATATGTTTAGAAACATAACTCTTTCTGTGGTTTGAGATAATTACTCAAAAACTAGCCCAAAGGCTCTCTTGGAAATCAGTGTTTCCTCTCTTGCTTAATTGTGAAAGTATTTACTCTTTACTGAAAACTAGCTCAACAGCTCTTTTGGAAATCGGTATTTCCTTTCTTGTTTAAATGTGAAAACATTTACTCTTTGGGAATACATAGTCCCTGTATACTCTTTTGAATAAATTAACTTCACTCTTTACTATTTACTTAACTCAAAACTCAAGTCTTAAAACAAGTTTAAAGCATTTACGAAAGACCTTTAAAAAAACTCTAAGAACTCTCTAGACTTGGCTCTTAACTCTCCCTGTATTTGAATTTATGGATTCAAGGTTATGATTCATGTTTATGGATGATATCATGATGTTTAGACGTACCTTAGAGTGTATAAATCAACTAGAAAACATAGGTACGATTCAAGGGAACTCAAATGGAAAGAAATGGGAAAGGGTAGAAGACCTGGCGACCCTGGCGTTCTGAGTGGCGCCAGGCGCCAGAGCCTGAACTACAGGGTCTGGGTTGGGTCACTCTGAGTGATGCGGCGCCCCTGAGCCCAAACTACAAACGCTGATGTGGGGAGCTCTGAGTTGCGCGAAGCCCTACCCTTTTTCCCCCGAATTTTGACGAATTTTTTTGTTCATTTTTCGACCCTAATTCGTCTAGATCCGATTGGTTCCTTCCCCAAACACTTAGATTTGAATACCCAACCAAAGTATACAAGAATCTACTCGAAAAAAACCCTGAAATCTCATGAAACTAACTCAAGAACTTCTTAAGAACTCAAGAATCAAGAACCCAATAGAACTTCAACAAAAATCCATCAAGAACTCAATTACTCTACTTTCAAGAACGTAAATACACTGAAATAAATCATGATTGATGTGTGGATGAATGAATTCAATGCTATGTGATCTCACATACCTCGTAGGGATTAACCCTTGGCGAAATCCACAAGCAAAATCTCAAGAACGACGAACTTTGGCTCTTTCTCTTCTTTCTCCTCTTTTCTCTTCTCTCAAAGCTCTAGCGTAATTTTGTAAAGCGTAAACTGAACCAAATAAGTTTAGACCCTAATTAATTCACAAAAAATGAATTAACCCAATTGGGTATGAAAATACCAAAATACCCCTTAAATATCCGGGTGACTTTCCTTATTTAGACAACCCGACTTCCAACGGGCATATCTCCCTCGTACGAACTCAAAAATTAGCAAACTCGGTGGTGTTGGAAATATAATTCAAAGACCTTTCATTTGATATCTTGTAGCACGCCTAACTCATTTTGTACTGAGAGTTATGATTGTTTGAAGTTGACCCAAAACTCATACTTAACAAATCTTGCCAAACTTTCCAAAGTTGATCTTTCCAAAAAAAATGGTTTTTTCTAATTCTAGCTCTTTCAAATAGCAGGGTGTTACAGGGCATAGTGAGACATCATACTTATGTTGGAACATCAGAACAAGATGGTATTGTAGAACGTGTGAACATAACACGTGATAGAGCACAAAGTATGCTTTCACAGTTATGTGTTAGCAAGGATTTTTGGGCTGAAGTAATCAATACAACTTGTTATTTGGTAAATAAATCTCCATCTCCCTTTGAAGTTTGGTACGGTTCGTCTGTTGATTATTCAAATTTTAGAATATTTGATTGTCCTTATGCTCATGTCAGGAGTGAAAAACTTGAACCGAGGATAAAGAAGTGCATATTTCTAGAGTATGCAATTGGAGTGAAATGTTACAGTTTGTGGTGAACAACAGAAAAGATTTTGGGATTAATTATTAACAGGGATATTGTTACAACAAAATAACAGTATTAGTGACCACATAGAGTTAGAAGTTGAATCTCCACTAGCTTATAAGCCCAATAGTTCAAAAGTGGAGGATGTGCAAGACATTAATCAAGACGATAATGATGATGCACCTATACAACAACAATCATATAACATTGAACTAGGTAGGGGAAAAAAAGAATGATAAGCCAACCAAAAAGATTTGCAAACGTGGTTGATGAAAATCTTTTTGGATATGCAAATTTTATAGAATTTGCTCTATCAGTTGGAGAGATCATTGACGTGCATGTGCCTAATATCTATAAAGAAGCTATTTCTAGTTCAAAATTAGATCGATGGATTAGTGCTATGGGTGAAAAGATTAAGTCTCTTTAAAAGAATCAAACATAGAAGCTTGGTTCATTGTCAAGGAAACAAAAGGTAGTCAAACATCATTTTATCCGAGATGTTGCATCTAAATGGGTTGTTGATATGAAGAAAGTTTCTACACATGATAATCCAGGAGATATGATAACCAAGATAGTCTGAACCAATAAGTTTAAATATTGCCTAGACTTGATTGGTTTGAGTTGTACTCAGTAAGCCCTTCGGAGGGCTGGGAGCAAGGTAGAGAGACGTCATTTCAATTGATGAAAGGAATTCAAGCCAAGGGAAGATTTGTTAATTATGTCTTGAAGTTTTTCCTTTTTTATTTTAGGAAACTAGAATTCCTATTAGTTTAGGAGACCCTTTGTCCTAATAGATTTGGAAAAGGAAAATATTGTCCCTATAGGATTAAGAAAACGTTTTCCTCATAGGTTTGGAACTACTTGGGATCTATAAATAGGATATGTAGTTGGGGATTCTAAAGCATGATAAGCTTCTTCTTTTCTTCCATAGTAGAAAACTTTCCCTGCTTTTGCTGGGAGGAGTAGGCCTAGCCGAACCTCGTTAAATATTTGTGTTATTCTTCTCTTCTATTTTTCTTTGTTTGTAATTGTATGCTAGTTAATCCACGATATTTCCGCAATAATATTGTTATGACACATTAGTGGTTGAATGTAGGCATTTTCTTCACACTAATATTCAGAGATTGAATCTAAACATATTCGTAGTCAATCATGACACATTCCTTTTGAGATACACTCATTTTTTCTAACATTATGTTTGTAATGTAGTTACCCAATAAGGATCAATTCATGATCAAGTGTGGCATCAGAAGTGTTGCGTCCCTAGGTTTGGGCGTGACAAATATATAGAGGCATTTTCCTCTGAATTAAACACACCAATTTAGAGAGAGAAATAGACTAGAACTTAGTTTAGAAATAGTGATAAAAAAAAAAATCTAAGAAGAAACATTGAGAATACTAATGACATTAATTGTAGTGAGTTGTGTAAAATAAAAAGGATTGTTTCTTTCGAAACCACCAAGACAAATAAGTTCAAGCATCTTAAATCTATCTCAAATTTGATTTAGAACAACTGAGTACTACATTTTAATTGAATAAAAAATATACTTACTAAAGTCAACTTAAATTTATTCAAGCAAATTAAAACACAAAAAGCATATAAAAAAAATATAATCAGTATAATGAATCAGTATGCATCTTCCAACATGCTGCTCTCTTATAATTTAGAAACGCCAATGTTTGAGAGGCATCACAGCAAACTTCATGTTTCCAGTCTTGCAATGGATGCCTTTATATTCTCCACAACCAAAATAGTAAGTCTGCATTTTCTTCAACACAAACTCAAATCCTTCCCCTGCTCCCTCACTTGGATCCGCAATTCTTTTAGCCTTTCTGAAGTCGCATTTAATAAAGCTCCAATAGTTTGGGAATAAGTAAACACTATGTGGAAATCCAGTAGCATTTGCATTTGGTGGATCATATTTGAACACTGCCACAAACATAAGCGAATTCAATTAAAATTTAAATCATCAGTATATATAGAATGATACTATTGCATGCACTATTTATTTTGTGTTAAGGGGTAATAAAACTTTAGTATTAATATACACATAATAATTTTTGCGACTACACTAGAAGTTTTCCTTGTGAAGAATTTCACAAGTGCATGCATGCATAAAATAAAATTAAAAAAATGACCAATATATATATATGCACAATGTAACTTTTTTTAGTGTAAGAGATTCAGTTGAACCCCTTCAGGTACATGCTCGA
Organism: Solanum tuberosum; assembly: GCF_000226075.1. Lineage (NCBI taxonomy): Eukaryota > Viridiplantae > Streptophyta > Magnoliopsida > Solanales > Solanaceae > Solanum > Solanum tuberosum. Next base: position 1,569,339 of record NW_006239035.1, read on the forward strand.
ATTTATGTAAAAGAAATGATAAAGCACTAGAAGTACAAATTTGAAGAGAGGGATATACCTAAGGTGTCGTTAACAAAGAAAGGAGTATTGTTTCGAGCCCAATCCATGTAGTTGAAGCCATAATGCCAATTTTCCGAACCTCCAACGATGAATCTATTGGAGGTGTGAGTAGCATTTGGTGGATGAGTATAAGGGAAATTGGTTTTGTTCCATGTTCTAGAGCCCCAATTGAAGTCATAATTGGCTAGACCAATGGCAAACATGGATGAGAACAATAATGCAAGTAAGGGAAATGCTTGTGCATTATAAGCAAAAGCCATTAGTATATATTATCAGCTCAATGAAAATGGCAAGTTTAATTTGCTAATGAAGAAGAGAAGCTGACTTGATGGAAATGATGAGTGAATATATGGACTATATATACAGAAAAAAGTATGGTCATTTTCCTTATACTAAAGTTGGTTGGTGAGACAGCAAAATTAGTGCAAAAAACTTCTTTTTGGGTTTTTCTTTATTTCACATGTGAACGGATATACACACACATAAATTTGCCGTATATTGAGCACTTGGAATTCTTAAAGTTGGAACGCAACCTAATTATTGACTCCTTTTTTTCTTTTTAATTCTTAATCTGACTTGGAAGTCTTTTCCAACTGCAACTTGGAAGACCTTACAAAAGTCAAATTAACGGTGTGTTCGATATAGTTAGCCGTGTGAATGTTTATCACTTTTTAAAGATTCCGCATAAGTGTTTAGTCTTTTGTTCAGTAGTAAGTCAGATTAAGAATTTGTTTGGGAACATTAATGATTTCCGAATGCCGATCACGTCCAGGATATAGATTCGGACGTGACATTAACACATATAGAATCACTAATTTGTTTGGCCAAACTTTTAAAATTAGCTTAATTTAAAAAGCATTTTTAAAAAAAGTACCTTTAATAAAAAGAAATTTGTGTTTAGATGATAAATTTAAAAGACACTTTTGAGTAGTAATTAATGTTTGACCTAACTTATTATAAGTATTTTTAAGTGTATCTTTTTCAAAAGAGTGATTACAGAAGAAAAAAATATTTTTTCAATTTCTGAAAAATAACTCTTGCTACGTACTCCCCCAAAACACTTATTTTCTCCGAAAAATTTGACTAAACACCTCACTTTTTTTAAATGGAGAAGTCATAAGTACCCCCTTCAACTATAGGCGAAATCCCAGCTAGGGGTAGGCATGGTGTGGTATATACCGAATTACCATATCATATCAAAAATTTTGATACCGTAATTTTAGTATTATGGTATTTGGTTGTATATGGTATATATTTTTTTTTTTGGTATTCGATACAGTATTTGGTAAATAGAAATAATATACCGAAATATCGAATACCATACCGAAGATATAGTTACATAAATAATATATATTTTATTTAAATACTAAAAAATATTCAACCTAGTATTAGTATACACTAAATGTTTAGAAGTTACAACTTTGAGTACTCTATTTTGATTGAAATTAACAAAAGAAGTTGTTGAATTTCCTTTGAATATATATTTCTACATGTGTAATGTGTTAGTATAATATAATTAGACCCTTTTTTGAATTGTCAAAGTCATAATACTCTATTAAACGAGTATATATTAATCGAAGTTAAACAAACTATGGTTACCGATTTACCATATTGTAAAATATCGAAATTGAACTTTGGAATACCGAACTATGCACAACGAATTAAATTGGTATGATAATGATATAATAGTTTTAAAAATCGATTACCGAAATTACGCGACCAAAATTTCTAATACCGTACTATACCACACCATGTTCACCCCTAATCACAGCGTCAAATCTTAACTATACATAGGTCCTATAACCCCGTTAACACATCTTAAGACCTATATAACCACTCGCATGATGGGAGGTGTTTAAATTTACACTCGCCTCCGCATCATCTTTATGTCAGTGACATGTTAATAATCTGTCAAATCTAAATTAAAAATAAAAAAATCATGTCATTTAATTCTTTCCCCTTCATTACCATCACTAAAGCTACTATTTTCAGCATTAAAACTCATAACAATCACCATAAAATTTTTAACCCACCACCATATTTTTCCCTTCACCACCACCATATTCAATGGCTTCTATCAATTTCATTTTTCGACCACGAAACATCAAACATAAACCATACATTTTATCACCACCTTCAAACACCACGAAATATCACTCCAATCCCTCAAAAACTCAAGCTATTCAATTCAATCTAAAGTTTAAAATGTTAGATCTCAATTGAAGTTTGTGATCCAACAAAAAAAAATAAAAATAAGTTCAAAGAAATTTGGTTCAAAATCTCTATTGAAGAAACTATTTAAAATTGAAACTCTAATTAAAAAATAATTGAAAGTTGGGATTTTTTTCCGATTGAATTTAAGTTAAAAAAGGCTGATTGAAGTGAGAAAGGAAGAAAAGGAGGCAGCGTATTATAACAATAGAGAACTGAAGGAGCTGAAGCAAGTGGGGGTGGCGTGGATTGTTAGAACGATGGAAAACTGGAGAACTGAAGTAGAGGGCGAGGGCGGGAGCGGGGGCAGGAGCAAGGGGTAGGATGGGGTTGGGACTTGGGGTATGATGTGGATAATTGAGTATAGGGAGTTGTAGTGAGCTGTAGTTAATTATTTTTTTTTATTTTTTTTTAAATGAGCTTTAATTTAAATTGTGCTCTTTATTTATTGGTTTGAGAAACACATTTAAACTATTTTCTTGTTTTGAGTTTCATAACTAAACTATTGGGAGTTTGAGTTTTATATCTAAATTATCACTTATTAGTTTGAGAAACACACCTCAATGGTAGGGGTGAAAAATGGTTGGATTGGATCGGATTTGGATGAATTGAATATGAATTGAGCAAAAATGATTTGGATTATAATCCACCCAAATAGAATAT
>NW_006239035.1:1572516-1574215 GCF_000226075.1 Solanum tuberosum
TAAAAAAATAAAAATTTACCCCCACCCCCATTCCACCAACCGACCCCTAATTTTTTTTTTGTTTTCAAAAACAAAAAATAATATGTTTTCAAAAGATAAAAAAAAATTACCCCCTCCCTCGGGCACACCCCACCCCCCAGGGCTCCCCTCTTCCACCAACCTACTCCTAATTTTTTTTGTTTTCCAAAAACAAAAAAAATAATCTATTTTTCAATTAAGTTTGAAAATTAATTGAATTTTTGAAAATTAATATTTTTATTTTTATTTTTTTAGCATAATTAAGAATTTTGAATGGAGTGAAAACTAAGTGATCTATTATAGATCAATATGGATACCCATATTTTACCCATTTTGACTATATTTGTGGAGACTCTTAAAATAGCTTGAAGCCCATATTTTCTCAATTAAAATATGAGTGATCCAAGTCATTAAATATGGGCAAAATGGACTCATTTCATTAATATAAGCTGAAATTGCCACCCCTACTCAGTGGTGTGTGTAATACACTTTCTCTTTTATTTCCAAAAACCTTGCCACATGACATTCCATATGGATAGAATATTCCACCTTGACAAAAATTAAATAAACTATTAATTAGTCAAAAACTAAAGACTAAAGTATTACTATACCAAAAAATAATAATTTAAAGTTTATTTTTTTAAAAAAAAAATTAAAATATTTTTCTCACCTCACTCCACCATCTCCTCCCCCCCCCCCCAGACAATTCCCATGTTCTTTTACTTTTTAAAACTCTTTTATACCTGATATTATTTTTTTTTAAATAAAATAAAATTCTATCCCATCCTATCTGCCCTCCGCTCCTAATTTATTTTTATTTTTTTAGATTTTTTCATTTTGTGTTAGATGTGTATATATATTTTTAGGAATTTTTTTTTTATTTACTTTCCAATATAACAGAAACAAAAAATTTATTTTTAAAAAATGTCTTGCGGAAAGTAAAAAATTATTTTCTAAAAAATATATATATAATACAAAACGAGAAAAAAATTGAAAGCGGAGGGTTATGTGGGGTGATGTAGAATTTTTTCTAAAAAAAATAAAATAATATTTAAATTATTATTTGAAGGGATGTGGGGGGGGGGGGAAGATGAAGTAAGAATTTTTTTAAAATTTTAAAAAATTGGGGTGGGGGAAGTACAGTGAGAGGAAGTGATGAATGTGGTAAGAAAATATTTTACATTTTATTTTATATTTTTTTGGGATGAAATAGTAATACTTTAATCTTCAACTTTAACTAATACTAATAATTTATTTAATTTTTGTCAAGGTGAAATGTTTTATCCATGTGGAGTGTGACGTGATATTTTTTCATAAATAAAAGAGAGAGTGTATTAAAACAACATGATGAGAGTGTATACATAATAAAAGATAGAGGTGTGTTTCTCAAACTAATAAGTGATAATTTAGGGTGTATTTTGGTATGAAGGAAAATATAAATGTTTTCCGATTTTCTCATGTTTGGTTGGGTAAAATGTTTTGGAAAATGTTTTCCAAATCAACTCATTTTCCTCAAATTTAAGGAAAATGACTTCCCTTCAAAAATTAAGGAAAACATTTTCCAAAACTTTCCTCCAACTTCAAATTATAATTTTTTCTTGTTGAAAAATTAAATTTAAAGTTTATTTTAAAAAAAATATTTTCAACTTCAATTTTTTTACCCCACCCTCACCCCTACCCC
>NW_006239035.1:1574460-1575176 GCF_000226075.1 Solanum tuberosum
TCCCTCCCCCCCATCGGCCCCTACCATCCCTCCTCCCCCTTCCAAAAAAAATTTAAAATTTATTTTTTTAAAAATATTTTCAATTTCAATTTCAATTTCAATAATTATTTTCTACTCTCTAGTAAAAATAAAAGATATTTTCTCAAAAATATTTTTCATTCATAAATCAAACACTAAAAAATATTTTCCGAAAAATATTTTTTACTCACCAACCAAACATGAGTAAAAAATCTACTTGTTTTCGTGGAAAACATTTTCCTTCATACCAAACACACCCTTAGATATGAAACTCACACTATCAATAGTTTAGGTATGAAACTTTAAAAAAATGAAATAATTTAAGTGTGTTTTTGACCCTTATCTCTATATAATTTTTTTTTTCTCATAAGTAAATTTCAAGTCAAGTGTTCGAATAAAAAATTAAAAGGAAAAGGAAAAATTCTCTCAATAGTATATAAATTGATGAATACTACCAAAAAGAGTTCTCCAAAAATTTAAAGTATATATGTGGTAAAAAAATTAACTATGTTTCTAAAAATGATAAAATTTGACTCCATTTCACAAAGGAAAAAAAGAAAGTTAATTAAAAAGATATCAACTTAAGTTTTATGGAAAATGCATAAGTACCCCCAACCTATGTCCGAAATCTCAGAAACACACTTATACTATACTATGGTCCTATCCTATTACCCCCCCCCCCCCCATCTTTTTTTTAA
>NW_006239035.1:1575194-1580604 GCF_000226075.1 Solanum tuberosum
CCCCCCCCCCCCCCGAACTTATTTTTTAATTAATTTTCTACCCCTTTTCGGCTTACGTGACACTATCCTTGAAAAAATTGTCAACACGCGATGGGCCCGGAAGATAGTGCCACGTAGGCCTAAAAGGGGTAGAAAATTATTTATCAAATAACTTTGGGGGGGGGGTAATAAGACCTTAGTATAGTATAAGTGTGTCTCTGGGATTTCGGGCATAGGTTTGGAGGGGGGGGGGGGAAGGGGTACTTATGCATTTCCCCTAAGTTTTATTGTTAATTAATTACTCCCTCTGTCCTATTTTATATGAGGTAGTTTGATTCGGCACAGAGTTTAAAAAAGAAAGGAAGACTTTTAAAACTTGTAATCTAAAATGAATGATAGAAATTTGTGTGGTTATAAATCATTTCATTAAGGGTAAAATTGACATTTTAAAGTTAAATTGTTACTTAATATTAAAATATGTCATTCTTTTTGGGACTGACTATAAAGAAAATTAAGTCATATAAATTGGGACAGAGGGAGAGTAATAAATTATAAAAATGTCCAATTAAAAACAAACATATGTTCATACTAATCAAATTTAACTTCTTTTTCGTCTCTCACATGCCTCCAAGAGAGTAAACACATTCTTTATGCCGCCTCTATATTGAAGGATGTGTTTATTACACTTTGAAATAATTGGGGGAGGGGGTGTAGTAGGACCCATGTATAGTTAAGGTATGTTATTGAGATTTCACTATAGTTGAGAGAGATACTCATGCCTTATCTCTTTTTAAAAATAAATACAGAAAAGTAAAAAAGAAGAAGCAATTTTGACCTTGCAAAAGCTTAACCAAACAAACTATTAATCTTCAAATGCAAACAATAATTATGAGTTCAAAAAACCCAACAAAATCATTGAATCGCTCTTCCTCGCTCTCTCAATGGTCATATGTGAGTTTTGACATTAAGCAAGTTGGACAACAAAAATTGGCAAAGGTTATCGCGAATTACGTTAATACCTTCTCTGAAATTTAGGTTAGATATCTTGGAGCTTTTTTCTCAATCTATATAAAGAGCTAGAGCGCTCGTTACCCATCAAATCGAAGATATACGAGTTTCAACACACTAAATTATTCGACCCTAGCTAGTGGTGCCCTCGACTGCCCACATATTATTTAATTTAGTTACTGTTCTACATATAATTAGGAAAAATGATCTGAAAAATACTATAACTTTGGTCGAAATTGCTGTTACGATACCAAACTTTGGAAAGGACCTTTTACCCCCCTATACTATTTAATAGTGTATTTTAAAGGTATATATATGTCTACGTGGACATAATAAATATTGCATCATTTTAAATAGTAATGTGTCCACGTGTGCACATATATACCTTTAAAATATACTATTAAATAGTGCAGGGGAAAAAAGGTCCTCCATAAAGTTTGATATCGTAACAACAATTTCGGCCAACGTTGGAGTACTTTTCAGACCCTTTTCCCATATAATTATGTCCTTGTTCTTAGTTGAAGAATTTTTTGTTGAGTTTCCAACAGGTAGGCAAGGCAGGTATATAGCTTAAATTTTCATCATAGGTAACTCACAAGTACGATATGTGTAGAAGTAGACCTTTCACCAAGACAAATAAGTTCCACCATTATATTAAATCTATCTCAAATTTAATTAAAAACTCTTGAATACTACTTTTAGTTGAATGAAAAATATGCTAATTAAAGTCATCTTAAGTTTATTCAAGCAAAACACAACACAAATTCCAAGGCACGACACAACATGCTGCCCTTTTGATAATTCAAAAACGCCAATGTTTGAGAGGCATCACAGCAAACTTCATGTTTCCAGTCTTGCAATGGATGCCTTTGTGTTCTCCACAACCAAAATAGTAAGTCTGCATTTTCTTCAACACAAATTCAAATCCTTCCCCTGCACCCTCACTTGGATCCGCTATTCTTTTAGCCTTTCTAAAGTCGCACTTAATAAAGCTCCAATAGTTTGAGAATAAGTAAACACTATGTGGAAATCCGGTACCATTTGCATTTGGTGGATCATACTTGAACACTACATGCCACAAATAAAAGCAAATTCAGAACCTAAAGTTAGTATGTGTGCATATATATAACAATGCATGCATAGAGTAAAGTTCAAAAAATGACCTATACATGCATACTATATAATATTTTATTTAACGTAAGAGATTCAATTGAAGCCCTTCAACTCCACCTTTGAATTTATTATGTAAAAGAAACGATAAAGTATATAGGAGAGAGATATATATACCTAAGGTGTCATTAACAAAGAAAGGAGTGTTGTTTCGAGCCCAATCCATGTAGTTGAAGCCATAATGCCAATTTTCCGAACCTCCAACGATGAATCTATTGGAGGTGTGAGTAACATTTGATGGATGAGTATAAGGGAAATTGGTTTTGTTCCATGTTCTAGAGCCCCAATTGAAGTCATAATTGGCTAGACCAATGGCAAACATGGATGAGAACAATAATGCAAGTAAGGGAAATGCTTGTGCATTATAAGCAAAAGCCATTAGTATATATTATCAGCTCAATGAAAATGGCAAGTTTAATTTGCTAATGAAGAAGAGAATTAAGTTGAATTGATGGAAATGATGAGTGAATATATGGACTATATATACAGAAAAAAGTATGGTCATTTTCCTTAAACTAAAGTTGGTTGTATATTAAAAACATTATATTATAGACTCCGGTCTTGGTTTGGTTCCATCAACAAAACCAAGTTTCTTCCTCTCCCCATAAGATCTTCCTCATAGACCTAGACCAGTAGTAATAGTTCTCAACCTTCAATTTGACTTGTATTATCACAATTTTAGGGTTGTCATTCGATGTGATGTGATGTTATGAAGAGATCGATCTTACTATATTTCTATATTTACCATAATCAAAATTTATCATATATATATTTGTCAACTTTAATTTTAAAATTTTGAAGTGATAGTTATTTTGGAACAATTTTTAAGAGCTAAAAGGACAATTAAAATAAGGTAACAGTCATGAAAATTACGTTATTGAAATAAACGATCTATTCAAACATTTAGGGGTCATTGAGTGTTTTAGCAAAATTAATGCATGCATTAGCTAGCTCTATGTATTAGTAATACCTTGTTTGGTGCACTTTTTCATAAAACTAAACACTCTATTGTATATTAGAAATACCATATAGGTATTAGTAATGCAAAGGGATTTAATGTATGCATTAGCATTAATTTTAAAGACACAATTACCCCTCAAAATCCCTTTTACATATTTTTCACAATAATTGTGAAGAATATTTTTGTACAGTATATGTTATTTTAATACACCAAACCAAACAATACATAAGAAATAATATATATATAACTAATATAAACATTATTAATACACTTTATTTACATTATTTATATACACTCTACCAAACTATCCTTTTTAATCGATGTCATTATTACATCAATCCACCATAAGATGAAATAGTCATAATACATCTATTTTCTCAGATTCTCGTAATTTTTGATCCGTTCCAACTTCCAACTTCAAAACCAATGTTTTCCGTTATTATCGCACAAAATGATGGATTTAACCCCTTTTTGACCAACACACCAATAACCATAAAAAAAAAAAGTTACATTAATTTGACTTTTCAAAAGTCTTGCAAGTTGCAACTTATAATGCATACTTGCATAGTTCTTATTCTCCGTCACATTTTATGTGATATAGTTTGACTCGGCACGAAATTTAAGATTGAAAGGAAGATTTTTAAAACTTGTGGTCCAAAATAAATGATAGAAATTTGTATGACTGTAAATCATTTCATTAAGAGTAAAACACATTTTATAGTTAAATTATTACTTAATATAGAAATGTGTTGTTCTTTTTGGGACTGACTAAAAAGGAACAACAGTCACATAAATTGAGACAGGGGAGTATGAGTCAAATTATTAGTAAGTCAAAGATTAATTACAAGGTCAGCGTATAAATTCTTAGAAAAGTTTTAGCACTAATCTACCGTAAACTGACTACTGAGCATTACACATTTTAGAATTGGATTGGAAATCTGCAACACCACAACTTTTCCAGAAAATTTAATTTAAATAGCTCACTATAATTAATGTATATTTTATGTATATTAAATAAAAAAGTAAACAATGAATTCGATCAAATTCTCTCTCTATATATACGCGTTTAAAATATCAAAAACAATTTACTGCTCTAAAAGCTCAAAACAAGTTTCCTAGATGGTGTTTGCAACAATTTGAAAGTAATAGAAAATATATTGCAATCACAAATAAAATATGAAGAAATATAATTTTATGGGAAAAGGGGCAAGAATATCTTTAACCTATTGGAAATGACTCAAAAATACCCTCCTTCTATCTTTTGGTCTAAAAATATCTTTACCCTTTGTTTTTGGTTCGTTCAAAGATACCCCTCCTTCCATCTTTTAATCTATAAGTACTCTTAACCCTAATTTAATTAAATTGAATTATTTAGTAATTAGTTAATTTTTATTTATTTGTTGTAAAAAAAACTTTTTATTTATTCAAATTCTTAATATTAGTTCATTTCAAAATATTTAAGTGTATAAAATAAAATAATAAATTTATTGTGTAAAAATAAAAAATAAAATTCTCAAAATTCTTATTCTTATTATTAGAGTATCACAAAATAAAATTCTTAAAATTATTATTCTTCATTTTTACACAATAATTTCTTTATTTTATATTCTGTTTTATTCACTATTATTCTATATTTTAATTTATGAAATGATTTTAAATTTATTTTGATTGATTTTTTAAATTATATGTTAAAATTTAATATTATTTAATATTTTTTGATTTACTTTTAAATAAATAACATATAATAACAAGTTTGGCCAAGTTGCAGATCACCTAATGATGATTCCCATTACATTATAAATTATTTATTAAGAAGTAATATATTATTATAACATGATAATTTGAATATAATTTAAAAAATCAATCCAAATAAATTTAGTGATCATTTCATAAATGAAAATATAAATAATATTGTATAAAACATAACGAAAAATAAATAAATAAAATTATTCTGTAAAAATGAAGAATAAGAATTTCAAGAATTTTATAGTGTTATTTTAATAATGAAGAATAATAATTTGAGATTTTTATTTTTATTTTTAAACAATAAATTCTTTATTTTCTTCTATAGACTTAATTATTTTGGAATGAACTAATATTAAGAATTTAAATAAATAAAAAAGTATTTTTAACAACAAATAAAATAATTAACTAATTAGTAAAGAATTCAATATAATTAAATTGAGGTTAAGAGTATTGTAGACCAAAAGATTGAAGGAGGGGTATCTTTGAACTAAAAACAAAGGTTTAGGGTATTTTTAGACCAAAAGGTAGAAGGGGGGGGGGGGGGGT
>NW_006239035.1:1580689-1582045 GCF_000226075.1 Solanum tuberosum
GGGGGGGGGGGGGGGGGGGTATTTTTGAGCCATTTCTAATAGGTTCTTGACCATTTCCCCTTGTTTTATTGATTAATATTATAGGTACAAATTTGTTCCTCCCTTAATTTTTCTCTCTCTTAAGATTTCACCATGATTCGAGGGCCGTTAGTGACTTATTTTTCGAATTAGGATGATATGGAGTTAATATCTTTATGAATGTTCCATGAATGTGTGGAATTAGGATGATATGGAGTTAATATCTTTATAAGATGTCTCTTCAAAGAGAATATAATACCCTTTATATAGGCATGAACTAGAGTTTAGGGTTGATAGTAGCATTCAAGAACCCTAATTGAAATTGAACTCGTCTTGTATAGTCCAATTATAATTGTAAAATTCCATAAAATTTCAATGTCTACAAATGCCCTCTGCTTCAAGGCATGTCGGACCTTAATTGGAATTGAACACGTCTTGTAGAGTCCAATTAGAATTGAACACATCTTGTAGAATTCCATAAAATTTCAATGTTTACCGTATCAAGCAGATAAGTTAGGCTGAATTTGAATGGATCAAAATAAGCTGAATTAACAAGAGAAATTTTCATAAAAACACCTTACTATTATTGTTGATTACTCAATGAAATGATAGTTTCAACAATTATATATATAAGTTGTCTGAGATTACTTCTGAATACATGTATCTAACGCGTCATGCCACTATATCTGAGATATATTATCTCTCTCCCTCACCTCTCTTCCTCTCTCCTCTCTCTCCTTCTCTGTGTCTGTGTTTTACAATGTATGTGCTTCACAATTTAATGTTTTTGTGTATCCAATATCAAATGGAAAAATCACACCATATACACATTTAAGAGATAATATTACGGGTTTTAAACATACTTTTAAAATATTCTTACTTATAACAGTTTATTTACGGGTTATAACATATCAATTAAATTTAACTTTATTTAAAAATTAATTAAAATTTAATTTAATAAATGATTAATCTCTTTATATTTTTATATTATTAATTATTAATAGTTAATTAATTTGATTGCAGTTCCTTTTTTAAAACATAAATTATCAGTTACACAAATTTAGGGATTTACATTGATTAGAGTTCCTTGATTACTGTTACATTCCAAACCTCCCATTCACATTAATCCCACCCCCATCCCCCACGCCTATCCAATACTACAGTAATCGTCCCTCCCATCTTTCTCACCACCCCACTACCCCACATTCACAATCGTCCCTCCCATCTTTCTCACTACCCCAACTTCAAAACCGTCCCTCCCGTTCCATTTCTCATCATCATCATGTCGAAGAAAACGATTGTAACGCCTCGAAAGAGTCCTCGATTAGTTGAAGGAAC
>NW_006239035.1:1587468-1627286 GCF_000226075.1 Solanum tuberosum
AAGATGAAGATTTGGTGAGTCCTCATAGATTCGAGGGCAATAACCAACATGTTCTTTTTTTATGTCTCTCTAGTATTTGCTTAAGTTTTGAGTGGGCTTAGTCCCAATGTTATATTCATGTATTAGATGGTTTTGAGACATCATATATAAAGTCTAGAAAGTCTTCCGCTTGCATTTTTTTTTATTTAAATGTCTTCTTTGTAAAGAACGTTTTTAATTCCTTATGGTTTTTAGTGTCTATGCGATGAATGAATGCTAAGAGGCTTGTATTAGACCTCTTCGAGGTCGAGTACGCCGGTTACGACTAGAGGGTGCTCCCGGGTCGTGACACAAAACGTATTGTTATACAAAAAACATATCACATTCAATATAGTGACTATGTACAAAAACAAAATCACAAAATGTGATTTACAGTTTCATTTTTTTTTCATTTCATTGAAATCCAAATACAAATAGTAAACAATTAAAAATACTAACCTGAAGGATCCCATCTTCCGCCATGTTTAATTAATATTGATACGTAGTTGTCCATCACATCAGGATTTTTCAAACAATAAAAAAACTTCAATTAGTCGCCAGTGAAAAAATTTCTGGAAGAAAATTGAAGAGAGAGAAATGTGGAAGAAAAATGGATTAAAATCAGATTTTTTTGAATTAATTTTAACAAATTAGAGTGAATTAAGGAAACTGAATATTCTTAATTAGTTTTGAAAATTCCTTAATTCATGCTAATTAATAATTATCTTAAATTAATTCAAATTTAATTGACACCCCTATTTTCGTTTTTTTTTTCCATTTTTTCCTTATTAATTACATCTTATTAATTAATAATAAAAAACCATAAATAGATTAATCATTCTTTAAATAAATGGAAATTGATTTTTAAAATAAGATTTTTGAATTAATTTTAACAAATTAGAGTGAATTAAGGAAACTGAATATTCTTAATTAGTTTGGATCCCTTATTTCATGCTAATCATTAATTATCTACAATAAATTCAAATTAAATTACAGCCCACAATTTCAGTTTTTTACTTTATTATTTCTAATTCCGTTTTTTTTAAATTTTCGTTTGTCTTTTTATTTTATTTTTTAAGTTTTTTTCCAATTAATAAAAACAATTTTTTTTTTTTAACTTGTTATAACCTGAAATTTTTAATGTTATAGCTTGAAAGTCTAAATCTACTGCTATAGCTTGAAAATAGTACTATAATATATGCAATATATGAAATTTACCCATATCAAATTCTACAAGTGTATTCAATAAAATATGAAAGCATATATGTAACTATATATGTGTAAGCTTGTCATTTACTACGATTGTACCTTTGTATACAATATCAATTTTGAAAGCATGTATATAACTATATATGTATAGACTTGTATCAACTTTATCCAGTGTATTCAATATCAAATTTATTCAGTGTATCCAATATCAAATTCATCTAGTGCATGTATATGATATCAATTTCATCTTATGTATACCATATCAAATATTTAGTGTATTTAATACATAGATTCACTATCTATGTATTGATATATCTGTGTGTCCAATATATATATGCATAAAACATACTTAGAAGAAGAGGATAGAGATGTGCTGATACACATATGTATCTCCTCAAATATCCAATGTATTTTTCAAAAGAAGATCGATCAGAGAGGAGAGGGGAGAGTAAGGAGAGTAACGAGCGAGAGAGAGGAGAGAAGGAAGAGAGTAGCGAATTTTAGGAGGATACAAACTATGAATAGGTTTTGTAATTTGTAAAATTATAGCTAAGTTGACTAAATATACTAGATATGTTTTCTAAGTTATGTAGTTTTTCTAGTTAATTAAATGGACAAGTTATTGACTGAGTTACTTAGGTGTAAATGAGTTCGGCTCAAATGTGGGTCATTTATTTTTTTGTTCTTTTAGAAAATTTTAGTACCTAATAAAATTGGTTTTTATTTATTATGACTATATATTAATATTAATAAAAAAGTCTTTTAAAATAAATTTTGATTAGAATTCTTTTGGATCAATTGGAGTTATATATCAACGGAATTTTTAATGAACTAAAATAGTTTGGGCTAATAAATCAACGAGTTATTATGAATTAAGTGGATCAAATTTTCATGAGCTGGTTTTATGAACTCTCATGGAGTTTGAAACTCGGTTAATTTAGCAAGTAAGCATATTGAAATTGTAAAATAGTACTAAACGAAAAAGTATTACAACATATGTGGAATGGAAAAATCTTTTTGGCCAGAAAATTTGGTTAGAATTTGGCTAGAATGGTATTTTACCGATGTTATTTTACTTTTTGGACATTTTTACCCTTTTAACTTTAATACCTTTTAATTAAAAAATGTAAAAAAGATCAGTTTATTTTAAAATAAAATAGATATTATACACTTTTAAATTTTTTTGGACAAATTCTGGCCAAATTTTCCGACCCTTTAGCATTACTATGTGGAATAGTATTTGCTTTTCATTGGTGGACTTGGAACTTGGGAATATTTAAAGAAAACATTGGGGAAAAACCAAGAGCACTAACTTTCCCATCTCACCAACCAATTTCATGAAAATGACCAACTTATTTTGGTCCAAATTAGTCTACATTTTGACCACATATGAATTTGCTATATATTCTCCATATCCTTTGGGTTACTCAACATCATCCTCAGCAACTCAGCTTCTTTTCTTCACTAGCAAACTTATCAAAATGGCTTTTGCTAATGGACAAGTATTTCTCTTACTTGCAGTATTGTTCTCATCCATGTTTGCCATTGGACTAGCCAACTATGACTTCAATTGGGGTCCTACAACATGGAACAAAACCAATTGCCCTTATTCTCATCCCCCAAATGCTACTCAGACCTCCAATAGATTCATCGTTGGAGGTTCGGAAAATTGGCATTATGGCTTCAACTACATGGATTGGGCTCGAAACAATGGTCCGTTCTTTGTTAATGACACCTTAGGTATATCTCTCGTTTTTAAGTTTCTACTTTTAGTGCATTTGTGCTTTATCATGTCATTTACATAAATTTGACAATGTAGCTAAAGGGGTTCAATTGAATTTATTAAGTTAAATAAAATATATGTAGTGTGCATTTTCTTAACATTACTTAATGCATCAAATATTGTTATATTTCGATTTTCTCATGAGGGGAACTTCTAGTGTTGTGGCAAAAAAATCGTCCCACTAGATATTTTTTTTTTAAAGTGTTATTTAATTATGAGTATATTTATACTAAGTTCCATTCCTTAAAACAAAATAAATAGTGGATGCAATAGTATCATTCCTCTCTCCCTCCCCCTCTCTCTCTATACATATATATTGACTTAAGTTCTGATCATTTCACTTTTATATATTTGTGGCATGCAGTGTTCAAGTATGATCCACCAAATGTAAATGGTACTGGATTTCCACACAGTGTTTATTTATTCTCAAATTATCGGAGCTTCATTAAGTGCGACTTGAGGAGAGCTAAAAGGATAGCAGATCCAAGTCAAGGTGCAGGGGAAGGATTTGAGTTTGTGCTAAAGAAAATGCAGACTTACTATTTTGGTTGTGGAGAACACAAAGGAATCCATTGCAAGACAGGGAACATGAAGTTTGCTGTGATGCCTCTCAAACATTGGCGTTTCTAAATTAAACAGGAGCAGCATGTTGTGTCTATGCCTTAGAATTTGGAAGATGCATATTGATTAATTACACTTTTTATTTTTATGATTTTTGTGTTTTACTTGAATAAATTTAAGCTAAACAAGAGTTGATTTTAATTAGTGTATATTTTTTATTTCAATAAAAATATAGTACTTGGGAATTTTGGAATGCATGACATTTTTTATTAATGCTTCAGATTATTTTATTAATCTTCAAGTTTATTTAATTTGTACCTCCAAAGATTTAAGCAAGCAAATCATAGCCATAGAGTTTCTCATAGTCAATATCTAGCCTTTTCTCGTAGCCTTTAACCACTAGTCTTGCCTTGTATCTCTTCACATCTCCATAAATACTAATCTTTGCCTTGTATATCCTTTTCATTCAAACTGTTTTATGAATCTTAGTAAGTATTGTTAATTACTTTCAAGCGTAATTCTTCTCTATTATCGTAATATCCTTCTATGGTTTATCCCCACCTTATTTTTGTAACGATTTCATCAAAGTTCATCCTCCTTTGGTGATTCACAGTTTTGCGGCCTATCATCTGAGCTTTTTTTATAAAAAAAAAAGTAAATGCAACATTGGTAGGAGTAGGAGGTGGAGTTGCATCCTGCTCAAGTGTCATGAATTCATGATCTTCTGTTCCTCTTTATCTCCAAAGCATGAAAAAAATTTATATGGTGTTTCATTCTAAGCCTCCCAATTCGATGTTGCTTCTTTACCAAATTCAACATCATGACTCACCATCACTTCGTTGTTGCTTGGGTTGTAAAATATGCTGCCTATTAAACTCATGGCACAATCAACAACTACATGCTTGATACTTCGATCATCAAGCTAAGTACTCTCTTGTCGTGGCATATGCGTATATAAGTTATGCATTCAAAGATTCTCAAGTGCTTGACAGTTGACTTTCTTCCTCTCAAAAGACCTAAAATTCTTTGCACATATTTTTAATTGCTTTGTTTTTTTTTCTATCATCGTATTGCATGGTGGCATGAATCATGATATTTATATTAATGAATAAAATTACAAAGTTAAGGGAGCTTAAACTCGACCTACTATTCTAGATTTCAACCAATAACATCTTCAAAAAAATGAGGTTTAGGTAAATTTTTTTACAAGTTTTGCACAAATATACAAGTCCAGCGTGATAGGAAAAAATAGATATAACATTTCAATTGGATCAATTCTATACAAAAAATAATTCTTCCTCTGCTTATGCCTTAGGGACTCCATTTATATGAGATCAAGTTGTAAGAATACGCACAATGAAAGCATTCACCAAGATCATGAATTACATAATAACTATATTTCTTTTCAGAAAATGATACATTCCTCTTCCCTCAACATGCCCTTTTATACCCACAGAAATTGGCATACCAACTTCAGCCGTTAGGGCAATTTAAGAGCAACAATTAAGAGATAATCAAAAGGCATAAAGAACCAATAAAACCAAAAACATTTTCCTTAGTAATCAACAAAACGTTTTGGTCTTAATGTTCAAGAATTTGAAATTCAAATGCTTTTATGGCAGAAGACTAGTAAATATATTACTTATTCTATACTGCTCTTTTTATCTTTTCCCAAATTCGGTTAATTATCCGGGCATAGTAAGGATCGCAGACTCATTAGATGAGGCGTCTAATTATGATATTGATTCGAAAATGAATGAATTATCATATCACAATAAATTAGAAATTATTCCACTAAGAATCTGTATTTGCACTCCTCGATTTAGTTTCAGAATCTACCATCACATCTGATTTAACTCCCCATATTAGAATAACCGACACCAATAAATTAAATCAAACATTTGAAAATTTTAATTTATCGATTAATTTAATCATTTATTTTTATGATTATATTATTTCATGTGACGGATATATAATCCACCTGCAGAGTTTTCATTTGACAACTTATAAGCAATCATAAAGAGGTGTCTTCTTTCTCATGACCGACATATAGTTCTATCAACTAATTATTATTTCATGAATGTGATTTGTCATTTTCCAATCCATTAGGAATATTTTGACTCATCATAGAGTCTCACCTTTTAATAGATTAAAATGATAAAATAAACTACACGGATCATAATAATTATATCAAGATTAAGAGTATAAGTACATGTAACGTGTCACGCCCCGAGCCTACACCGTGGATCCGACTAGCACTCGTGAACCATTGTTGGCCCCAAGCGAACTCTTGGCCTAACTTAACTACTAGTGGAAGGCTTACTCAATGATAAAAGAGTTTTTTAAAAAAAACAACTTTAAATTAACTGTCTAAAAGTAAACTCAGAACATTTTAGAAGTAAAACATTCACTAGCCAAAGTGGCAACTCAAGTCTCTAACATCAATCACTGAAATGGAAAAGACTCATGAACTAACGTCTATCTATCTATGAAGCCTCTATTAACTGAGATGGGTGTCGAGACAAGTGATTAACGTTTCAAGTACACCTCATCCAATTATAGGTGTAAATGATCGTTAACTAGTATAAAACCCAACTAAAAGTTGGGGTCGAATACACAGGGAGCGGTACATGTTCAAACTCAAGTATGAAGTACAAACGTGATCTAATAAGTTATAGGAATATAAATTATCATAAAAGACATGTAAACAAGTCTAAGGGGATGACACGAATGTCAGATGGGGGGTTTTGGTTTGTAATTATCAGCTACAACATAATCAAACACTAAAGAAATAACAATATAGAGATAAGTTCTCAAGATGTGATCGATTATAGGCAAATTTCACTAACAAATAGCTACATATCGGTGGGTAGGCTTGACTATGCGTGAAATAGTTTTCTCTTGAACAACTATCACATTTCAAGTGATTTCTTTCGAACATCAACAAGCTTATCAAATAAGGACAACCCACAACCTTAATACCTCAACTCTCTCGAGCTAGATGGGTAGGATTGAGTTTAGGATTCACTCTTTCGAGCTGAACCCATATCAACCCAATACATACAAACCATTAATCAAAAGCTTTGGTTCAAAAACCTCTCTCTCAAGCAAGCTAAGAACTCAAAATTAGAATTGCATTTGCAACTACAATTCATAGATTAAAACACAGCTAATGATTAAACCCACTTCAATATAGCATTTAAATTAGTAATTAACAATATCCATAAGCTAATTCAATACATAATCACACCCCAAGAATTAGGGGTTTAGACAAACATCATAAAAAGGTAAAAATAATTACCAACTCGATTAGCCATTAGCTGGGTAATAGTCTCCAAGTCTTTAAAATGTTCCAAGATAGTTAAGTTAAAAAACCCAAGTCAAAATCCTCAAAATTCTACAATAAGAACTCCAAGACTTCAAGAAAAACTCTAACTCAAGAATGGGAACTATAATATTTGGGAGAGAACTGAGTAAGAACTGGTTCGGAAATCCTCAAAATTCCTTTTAAAATCCAATTTATAGTTTCTCAAAATTTAGCCTGAAAGTCCAGTTGGCAGATTATGTCGGGCTCGCCAAGTGGTTCAGCGATCCTCCCTTTGCTTCGTTCCATCACCATTTTGCATTGGTTATCAGCTTCCCAGGTCCTGTAACTTTGGGCGATCCAACTTGTTGTCGCGGAGTGGATCGGCGATTCGCCGATTAGCCATTTCTGTCGCCAACTTGGTTTATTCCTAGGGCTGGCACACTGAAACTTTAGGCGAGCTAAAGAGCCACTCGACGGTTTGCCGAGTGGTCTTGGCGATCACCAGGATCACTTTTCTCCACTTCTTCAGCTTGTTTTGCTCCTTTTTGCCTAGTAGTATCCTTGCCTTGCTCCTCAACTCATATACCTGAATCAATGCTTTAACATCAGTTATAACATAAATTAGGCATTTGAGGACACTAAAACTATCAAAACAAAGCCCTAAATGAGTCCAAATCTTGAACTCATCAACAAGACCCATGAAAACCTACTAACAAAATGAAATGATTGAAAGTAAACAAGGGATCCTCCGGAAGTAAGGAAGCTCACCAACAACTCTAAAACTCGATTGGATCAACGAAGCGTTGAATGCTAATCCTGGTTACCTGTATCTGCATCATAAAAGATGCAGGCCAAATGGCGTCAGTACATGGAATGTACGAGCATGTGAGGGGAAATCTAAACAAGACATAAGCTTGAACTGGAACTGAAAGAAACACTTACCTCATCTCAATTCAACTCAGGGATACTAACTCATTTCAATATAAAGAAATAGTAAAGCATGTAGTATAAAGAAAAGTTTTTGCAAACAGTTGATAACAACTTCATGTATTTAAAAATACGATGTACCCTTTTTGTATGCAAGGATACAAAATAAACTCTGTGTATACAAGAATACAAAATATCTCTGTGGGAGTTTCTCTAACCGACAACCATCACTATGAGCTATGTGATGATACAACGTCTAACCCATGCTGCCAGAGCAGTCCTATACTTTGCCGGGGTATAAAACCTACTACTAAGTGGATCCACTAGTCTATGCTAAAAGTATTAAGGAATCATCTAAAAAGTATGACCCTTTCTACCCACGTTGGCTACATGGTTTATGGGGGTTGTGAGTTGTATGAACTCTCCCCCATATCGGTGCTCAATACTACTTCCAAAATATACTTAGCTCATTATGTTTTAAAGAAAACATTTCCTCTTTCTGTGGTTTGATATTATTACTCAAAAATATTTCTCTAAAAAGAGATAATACTGGAAACTGCTCATGAACTCTTTTGGGAAATTGGTGTTTCTTGTCTTGCTTAAATATGAAAACATTTACTCTTGGGAATGCTTAGTTCCCGTATATTATTTTAAAGAAAATAAATGCAACTTTGCTCTTCCTCAAACTCAGTGTTCAAGTCATTTAAACAAGTTTAAAAGATTTTAAAAGACTTATTAAAATGACTCGGATGAACTCTTAAGACTTGACTCTTAACTCTACCTTGAATTTGAATTTATGGATTCAAGATTATGATTCATGTTTATGAATGATTTTTAGATGTTTAGAAGTAGAATAGAGTGTTTAGAATCAATAGGGATTGAAGGAACACTTGAAAGGAACTCAGACGAACTAAACGACGAAGAAAGGGTGCGGGAAGGCAACCCTGGCGCACTGAGTGGCGCAGGGCGCCAAACCTTGAACTAATGAGCTACAGGTGGGGCGCACTGGCTGGCGTAGGGCGCCAGGCCCGATCCTACAGAGCCTCTCTGCTGGCGCGTTGGTGGGGCGGCGCGCCAGCCCTTTCCCAGAAAACCCACTACAACTTTTCTTAACCTAAAATCGAATGGTTTCTTCTCGAATCACTTAGATTCGAATACCTAACCAAAGTAACCAAGGATATACTCAAAACAACCCTCAAAACATCAACTTTCAACTCAAGAAAATCATCAAAACTCCAACAATTAAGATTACGTTAGGAATTTCAAGAAAACTCATTAAGAACTCTAAATCTTCAACTTTAAGAATGAAATCTCGCTAAAAATAACATGATTGGCGTGTGGGTGAACGAACCCAACACTACGAGAAGTCACATACCTCTTTAGGATCGAATCCTTGCTAAAACAACCTTTAAATTTGCAAGAAATCTTGAAGAACTCCTTGACTTTTCTCAAAACCCTAGCGTAAATTAGGATTTGCAAAACTGAACCAAATCAGTTTAGACCCCTAAGTATTGCCAAATTTCGCTTATATGTTATTGGGTAAGGAAAAGACCAAAATACCCCTCTTAAATCCGAGTAAGTTTTCTTATCTGGACATCCCAATTTGAAATGGACATATCTCCCTCATACGAGCTCGAAATTAAGAAAATTTGATGGCGTTGGAAAGAGGATTCCAAGACCTTTCATTTGATATCTTATGGGCCACCTAACTCATCATGTACCGAAAGTTATGGCCATTTGAAGTTGATCCAAAACTCACATCTTCAGCTTAACTTGCAAAATTTCAGATTTTGCTATTTCCAAAATAGTTCTTTCTATTCCTTGTTCTTTCTAAGGAGGGATGTTACAATATCTCCCCCTTGGGAAGATCTGTTCTTGAATGAGATTACTCTAAGTAGAACTAAGGGTCGTAACATCTAACACCCAGCTCAAACACCCAACATACAAATCTAACACATTTAGTATATCAATTAAAGAGTACTAAGAACAGAATTAGTACCTTGATCTAGAATTTCTCCGGACTCAAGAGGTGTGAGTATCTCTTATTCATATCTTCCTCAGCCTCCCATGTAGCTTCCTTAACAGAGTGGTTTCTCCATAATACCTTGACTGACGCTGTAACACCCCGTATGCTAGAACTACCAAAATGCAGATTTCCAGAAGTTGCAGGTGCAACCCACGGTTGCCACCCATGGACCGTAGGGTGACCCACGGCCCGTACTGGTGGTCCGTGGATGGCAACCTGTAGCCCTTCCCAGAAAGACTCAAAAAATTCGTCTAAGTCCAGACCTACGCCAGGACCTACGAACCGTAGGTCAGACCATGGTCCGTGGTCCAGGGCCGTAGATCGGACCCCAGATTTTCAGCTCCAGACATCGAACGACGGTTGACCAGCACGGACCGTCGGTCCATCCACAGTTTGTCAGTGACCCCGACATCTTTTAAGTCAGGGGTCGTTTGGTATTTTCCTTATACGTTAGACCCCTAAACTATATCATTTAATCCCTAAACTATGTGGTTTTGGTCAGTTTTAGCCTAGTAAACAATTTAGAACCTACCCTAGTTTTTTTCATTCTCAAATAATCGATCAAACTAGAGAAATAGAGGAGAAGAAGTCAACCAACCCTAGTTCTAAAATGCAGCAAGGTTTTCATCAATTCTAGCCCGAAATCGAAAGATTTCTCCGTGGAATTCATCACCAGGTATGTGGGATTTCACTAGTAGGTTCCTTTCACCCATTAGGTCTCTAGATTTCAGTTAGAATCTTGATTTCCTTAATATTATCTAGACCTAGGGTTTCTTGAATGTTAGAAATTGTTGGGTTTTAGCTGTTAGAATGATCCAAATCAGATTGTCATGAATTCAGTATCGTTTTGTGTAGATTCTTTCATAAACTCAGAACCCTAGTTATGTAGTTCTTCTAGTTCGTGAATTACACATGCTAGGTCAGTTATTTCAGATATATATATATATATATATACATGCCTCAATTTTTGAATGTTTCATTATCAGTATATTAATGTTGCATTCTCAGTTTGCATGTCAGTATTTTGATCTATCCAGCATTAAAGAAATTCAGTCATAACTTGTTAATTACATAATCAATTGGGAGTAGCTTAATACTGAGTGGACTAGGGTCAGTTACCCTCAAGTCCCAGAACTTCATGCCCCGTCCCCTTTATTGTGCATTACATTTTAGTGATCACACCAGTCATGCCTCTATACCTCTGGCAGGGTATATTGGGTCCTATCGATGGGGTATATACATCGAACTCGATATTTAGCTCATGTGGTTTTATGTCGGTTATTAGTAGCTCCCACAGTTCAATCAGATTCTATTGCATTGACCATATTATCAGTCACAGTTCAGTATTCAATCTCAGCATCTTATGAACATGGTCATTGTGTTCAGTTATTTCATATTCAGTATTCTCAGTTTAGTATCATGCTGATCTCTTATCATTGCTCAGATTTATGATTTGGTTCAGTTATGATTATTGTTCAGCTTTACTCCATCCTGCATGCTCAGCACCTTTCAAGTATTGGCGCATACTCTGCGCTACATCTTCTCGTGATGTAGGTTCAGGTTCTCAGTTTCCAATTTGTAACATCTCATAACTAGAAAGAACTAGAAGGAAGTTTAAAATCTGGATATAGTTACTTCTGGAAAGAATGAGGAAATCTAGAATTTTTTTTTAGTAAGTTAAAATGAGTTTTGGTCAACTTCAAACGACCATAATTCCTAGCTCAGGATGAGTTAGGTGTGATTCCAGATATGTTTGGAAAGCCCTTGTAATGTTCTTTCCAACTCCGCCAAGTTTGCGTGATTCCGAGTTCGTATGAGTGAGTTAATCCCTTTGGAAGTTGGGCTATTGGATTAAGGAAATGTCCAATCCAGAATTTTAAGGGGTATTTTAGTCTTTTTATTGCCGTATTATTTTAATCCATTTTTAGGAGTTTAATATGGGTCAAATCAGATTTTAGTCAGTTTTAGAATTTGGGATTTCACGCTAGGGCTAAGGAGAAAAGATGAAGGAGAAAAAGGGCAAATTCATTAAGATCGATCAAGAAAGTTGGTGTTTCGCCAAGGATTTACTTCTATCAGGTATGTGAGGCACTCATAATGTTGGGATCGTTCTCCCACGTGCCAAGCATATTTAATTCAGTTTGGATTCGTCCTAAAAGCATTTGATTATTGATGATCTTGGTACCTATTCTTGAATTCATATATTTTTCTTGAATTTGATTGAGTGGAAAGTTTCTGAGTTCGTTACGTTGCATTATAGAGTCGTTTCGAGTTAGGTTCATAGGTACATTTGCTGGGTATCTGTATCTAAAAGTTATTTGAGAAAAAGAACCGAGTTTGGGTGAATTGGGGTTGGAAAACGAAGAAGAAATTTCGTCGGACGAAATCAGAGAGTGGCCGTGCATCGCGCGCCTAGTGCCTAGATTTAAACATTTTAGCTTCGGGTCTCGGAGCTGACACGAGGTGTTCTGCCTCAAAAGATGTTTCAGAACCAAAAATTAAATTATGTCTCCGCGTCGCGGACCCACCTTCGTATTTTGATTTTCGGTCTTTTCTCATGTTTAGCTATCACAAATCATTCCTAAACAACATGAGATCTTTCCAATCACAAATCAAAATCCTTGAATCCATAATTCAATTCAAGGATCAGTTGAGAGTCAAGTCAAGAGCAGTTAAGGTCAAAGTCAAGAGAAGTCAAGAGTCAAGTTAAGATAAGTTCTTAAAGTTTTCAAAAGTCTTTCACAAATGTTTTAACTTTGTTTTAAGACTTAAGTTTTGAGTTCAGTAAGAAGTAAAGTTGAAGTTCTTTTCTTCAAAGAAGTATATGGGGACTATGTATTCTTAAAGAGATTTACAAATGTTTTTACATTTAAATAAGAACGGAAACTGAGATTTCCAAAGAGCCTTCGGGCTAGTTTTCAGAAAAGAGTAATAACTTTCTAAATGAAGCAAGAAGGGAAACTGAGATTTCCAAGATAGCCTTTGAGCTAAGTTTTTGAGAACTAATCTCAAATCACAGAAGAAGTATGTTTTTAAACATAAGAGCTAGTATATTTTGGGAGTAGTATTGAGCACCGAATTGGGGGCGAGCATGTGTTCAGATAACTCACGTCTCTATAAAATCATGTAGCCATCATGGGTAGAAAAGGGTCATACTTTTTAGATGAACCCTTTTCACAATAGACTAGTGGATCCACTTAGTAGTTCAGGTCCTATACCTTTGGCTGGGTATATGATGCGTTGGCAGTGTGAGGTAGATCGCTGTATCATCACTATAGCTCTTATGTGATGGTTGTCGGTTAGAGAAACTACCATAGAAGTTATTGTATTTTTATATACATCAGTTTATTGTACTTTTACATGCATTTCAGAGTTATGTTGTATCCTTGTATATATACAGAGTTGACATCATGTTTTTAAACAACTTTTCTTTATATTGCACTTGTTTTAAACTGCTTTATATTGAAATGAGTCCAGTTAAGTATTCATGAGTTGAGAAGAGCCAAGGTAAGTGTTTCTTTCAAATTCCCTTTCAAGCCTATGTTGTTTTAGTATTCCAACTCGCATAATCGTACATTCAATGTACTGATTCTAGTTGGTCTGCATCGTCTTATGATGCAGACACATGTAACTAGGATCGGCATTCCAGTGCACCGTTGATCCAATGAGCAGTTCAGAGTCAGTCGGTGAGCCTCCTTGCATTCCGGAGGATTTATTTTCATTGCTTTCTATCTAGTTCATTAGGATGTTGTGGGGTTTGTCCCAACATCCATCTCAGCTATTTTAGAGGCTTCATAAACAGTCAGATGTTAGTCCTTTGAGTCTTTTTATTATCACTTCTTATTGTGAAGACTTGGGTTGCCACTTTTGGCCAAGTTGAATATTTAACCTTTAAACATTCTCAGTTACTTTATTATTCAGTTCAGTTAAGTCTTATTGATCATTATAAGTATGAATATTGTCTTCCACTGAGTTAAGTAAGCCAGGCCAAGGGTTTGATTAGGTCCAGCAATGGTCTTCGAGTGCCAGTCCCACCCAGGGTGTAGGCTCAGGGCGTGACACAAATCACGCATAGATCGGTTCCCGATCTTCAGTTCAGTAGCATCAGTAGTGAGTCCTCATTCTTCGAGAACGATTGACATGATTATCTTCCTTTGCTTTAAGTCTTTAGTTTTTTAGTATTTGCTAGATCTAGCTGGGGCATGTCCCATCATTTCTAGTTAGTAGAGGCTTTATTTCAGATATAGTTAGTTTCAGCTTTTGTATTTGAGTTTGACTTTGTTGTTAAACTCTCAGTGTTTTCATTTATTCAGATAGTTTATGGGTATTCCCCATCATTTTAGTTTACATGATGATTTAGCTTCCACACAGTATTTCCTTACTTCAGTTTATTCAGTATGCTTATGATATGCCAGTAGGGTTAGCTTGGGGTCACTCGTGATCCTAGGGCCTATGTCCGCGTCCCAAGGGTAGCTTCGGGGCATGACAAACTTGGTATCAAATCATTAGGTTGAACAGTCCTAGGATGTCTGACAAGCCTCACTAAGTAGAGTCCTTTTCATGGGTGTGAAGTGCACCACATCTTATGAGAGGGAGGCTATGAAGTGTTTTAGGAAAAGTTCAATTTCTTGTTACTCCTATCATGCGTAAGGTATGATATAATTCCTTATTTTTAACTCGATGTTATGCGCTTTTGGATCATGCCTCATCGTAGAGCTTATGGAAGGAATGCGAATACACGCAATGCTAACGTAGCTCCTCCGGTCCCATATCAGGAAGTTTCGAATGCAGAGTTTCAGAACGCCATTCAACTTTTGGCTCAGAGTGTGACTAATCAGAACAACCAACATGTTCCAGTTCCTGCAAATGCTAGTGGTGGATCAGTGGCAGCCAGGGTTCGTGATTTTGTTAGGATGAATCCGCTAGAGTTCTTAGGATCGTAGATTGGTAAGGATCCCCGTAACTTCTTAGATGAGGTCAAAAAGATCTTTGAAGTGATGCAAGTGATTGGAAATGATAGGGTAGAGTTGGCATCCTATCAGCTTAAGGATGTAGCTCACATATGGTATACTCAATGGAAAGAGAACATGGGTACAGATGCAGCTCCTATAACTTGGGAATGCTTTAGTAAGACTTTTCTGGACAGGTTCTTCCCAAGAGGGTTGAGGGAGGCAAAAACTCAGGAGTTCATGAATTTGAGGTAAGGTAACATGACAGTCCAAGAGTATGGACTCAAGTTCACCCAACTCTCCAGGTATGCTCCTCACAGTTGTCGATTCCAGGGCTCAAATGAACAAGTTTATATATGGGGTATCCAACTTAGTGAAAAAAGAGTGTAGGAATGCTATGTTGTAGGAAAATATGAACATCTCTAGGCTCATGACTCATGCTCAGCAGTTTGAGGGAGATAAGCTTAGGGAACAGGCTAAGGAAAATAAGAAGGCTAGAACAAGGAACTATGAGTATTCTTAACAGAAATCAGGTGGTGTAAATCGCTCGCAGTTTCAGTAAAAGTCTTCAGCTCCAGCACATTCATCAGCTAGTGTTCCATCCTCCAAGTTCCAACATGATCAGAAAGGTAGGGCATCAGGCTCTAACTCTCAGGGAAGTGTTTCAGGCACCAGAACCTACCCAACTTGTCCAAATTGTGGTAAGAACCATCCGGACGAGTTTCTTGCAGAAAAGGAATGATGATTTGGGTGTGGTCAGTCTGGTCACAGGTTGAGAGATTGTCCTTCTACTAAAATGGGTCAAGGGGGAAATAATGGTAGAGCTCAGTCCACAACTTCAGTAGCACCAGTAGGTCGCCTAACTCAGCAGGGTAACATATCTGGTACAAGTGGCGGTCATTGCCAAAACAGGTTGTATGCTTTTCAGGCTCACCGGGATCAGGAAGATTCTCCTGATGTGGTCACTGGTACGTTACGAGTCTTTAACTTAGATGTTTATGCTTTGTTAGATCCATGGGCTACTATTTTCTTTGTAACTCCCTATATAGCAATCAACTTCAATGTTGGTTGAGAAACTCTCTCAGAACCCTTCTCAGTCTCTACTCTAGTCGGTGACCCAAATATAGCTAGACGGGTATACAAAAATTTCCTTGTTACAGTCTCTCAGAAAGTCAGCTCAGCAGATCTTGTAGAGTTATAAATGGTAGACTTCGATATCATTCTAGGCATGAATTGGTTATATTCCTGTTATACCTCAGTCGATTGTAGAATTAGGATTGTTCGTTTTCAGTTTCCAGACGAACCAATCTTAGAATGGAAAGGTAGTAGCTTAGCGCCTATGGGTTGATTCATTTCTTACCTTAAGGAAAAAAAGATGATCTCTAAGGGTTATCTATATTATCTAGTTCGAGTTAAGGAATCAAGCTCCGAAACCCCAACTCTTGAGTCAGTACCAATAATTAATGAGTTTCCAGAAGTGTTTCTAGAAGATCTTCTCGGAGTTCCTCCCGAGAGGGAAATCAATTTTGGAATGGATCTCATTCCAGATACCCAACCTATTTCTATTCCTCCTTACATAATAGCTCCAGTGAGTTTAAGGATTTGAAAGAGCAGTTGAAAGACCTTCTAGATAAGGGCTTCATCAGACTTAGTATTTCCCGAGGGGGTGCACCAGTATTGTTCGTGAAGAAGAAAGATGGTTCTCTCAGGATGTGCATTGATTATAGGCAGTTCAATAAGGTCACACTCAAGAATAAGTATCCTATCCCAGGATTGATGACTTGTTTGGCTAACTTCAAGGTGCTAGTCATTTATCGAAGATAGACCTCAGATACGGTTATCATCAGCTTAGAGTCAGAGATGGTGACATCCCGAAAATAGCCTTCAGAACTCGGTATGGTCATTATGAATTTGTAGTTATGTCACTTGGACTAACCAATGCTTCTGCATCTTTCCTGGATTTGATGAACAAAGTGTTCAAGCAATATTTGGACTTGTTCGTTATCGTCTTTATTGATGATATCCTCATTTACTCTAGAAATGAGGAAGAACATGCAACAGAGTGTTCAAGCAGTACTTAGACTTGTTCGTTATCGTCTTTATTGATGATATCCTTATTTACTCTAGGAATAAGGAAGAACATACTAATCATTTGAGGGCTTTCCTGCAAACTCTCAAAGATCGACAATTATTCGCTAAGTTTAGCAAATGTGAGTTTTGGTTGCAATATGTTGCTTTCTTTGGTCATATTGTGTCCAACGAAGGGATCCGAGTGGATTCTCAAAAAATAAAAGCAGTGAAACAATGGCCCAGACCTACCTCTCCCACAGATATCAGAAGCTTCTTGGGTTTGGCCGATTATTACAGAAGGTTCATGGAAGGATTTTCGTCCATAGCTTCTCCATTGACTAAGTTAACTAAGAAAAAGGTTAAGTTTCAGTGGTCATATGATTGTGAGAAGAGCTTCACAGAACTGAAAACTAGATTAAGTACAACTCATGTTTTGACTCTACAAGAGGGTTCAGACGGCTATGTTATCTGTTGTGATGCATCTAGAGTCGGCCTAGGTTGTGTGTTGATGCAGCGAGGTAAGGTTATAACTTATGCTTCTAGACAACTTAAGGTGCATGAGAAGAACTATCCAACTCATGACCTCGAGCTTGCATCAGTGGTGTTTGCACTTATAATTTGGAGACATTACTTGTATGGTGTTCATGTAGAATTGTTCACGGACCATAAGAGCCTTCAGTATGTGTTCACCCAGAAAGAGTTGAATCTTCGCTAGAGGAGATGGCTTGAGTTCCTCAAGGATTATGATATGAGTGTGCATTACCATCCTGGTAAGGCCATTGTAGTAGAAGATGCTCTTAGTAGACTATCTATGGGAAGTGTAGCACATGTTGAGGAAGAAAGAAAGGAACAAGCAAAGGATGTTCACATGCTTGCTCGCTTATGAGTTCATCTTATGAGCATATCAGATGATGGTGTAACAGTTCAGAATATGTCAGAATCTTCATTGGTAGCGGAGGTTAAGGAAAAGTAGGACAGTGATATGATATTGCTTCAACTAAATGGTGCAGTCCATCAGCAGAGAGTTGAGGTTTTCTATCAAGCGGAAAATGGTGTGCTTCACTATCAAGGTCGTTTATGTGTTCCTAAGGTGGGTGAGTTGAGACAACAGATTCTTGCAAAAGCCCATAACTCCAGGTATTCTATTTATCCAGGTGCCACTAAGATGTATCTTGATCTGCATGAAGTATTTTGGTGGAATGATATGAAAAGGGATATAGCAGATTTTGTGGCTAAGTGCCCTAATTGCCAGCAAGTGAAGGTAGAACATCATAAACCACGAGGTCTGACTCAAGAGATTAACATTCCTACTTGTAAGTGGGAAGTGATCAACATGGACTTCATTACAGGTTTACCTCGTACTCACAGACATCATGACTCCATTTGGGTGATAATTGCTAGAGTTACTAAGTATGCACGATTTTTGGCTGTTAAGACTGCAAATTCGGCGAAAGACTATGCCAAGCTTTACATTAATGAGATAGTCCGGTTGCATGGGGTTCCTTTGTCCATCATCTCAGATAAAGGTCCTCAGTTTACATCTCATTTCTGGAAGTCATTTCAGAAAGGTCTTGGTACTCAGGTTAATCTTAGTACAACATTTCATCCACAGACGGATGGTCAGGTAGAGCATACCACATTCAAACCTTAGAGGACATATTGAGAGCTTGCGTGATCGATTTCAAGGGTAGTTGGGATGATCACCTTTTTCTTCCAGATGGCCCCATTTGAGGCATTATATGGGCGTAGATGTAGATCTCTAGTTGGTTGGTTTGAAGTAGGTGAAGCAGCCTTGATAGGGCCAAACTTAGTTCATGATGCTATGGAGAAAGTTCAACTCATTAGAGATGGACTTAAGACATCCCATAGTCGCTAGAAGTCCTATGCAGATATGGTTTGAAGTAGGTGAAGCAGCCTTGATAGGGCCAAACTTAGTTCATGATGCAGTGGAGAAAGTTCAACTCATTAGAGATGGACTTAAGACATCCCATAGTCGCTAGAAGTCCTATGCAGATATAAGGAGAAGGGAATTAGAGTTCCAAGTTGATGATTGGGTTTTTCTGAAAGTGTCACCGATAAAGGGGGTGATGAGATTTGGCAAGAAAGGGAAGCTCAGTCCTAGATATGTAGGCCCTTACAAGATCTTGAAAAGAGTTGGTAAAGTGGCTTATGAGTTAGAGTTACCAACAGAACTAGCAGTAGTGCATCCGGTTTTTCACATTTCGCTGTTGAAGAAATGTGTGGGTGAACCAACATCTATTGTAAAGTGTGGATGTGAAGGATAGTTTCACTTATGAGGATGTGCCAGTTGAGATTCTTGATCGTTAGGTTAGAAGGTTGAGAAACAAGGAAGTCGCTTCAATTGAGGTTTTGTGGAGGAGTCAGTCCGTAGAGGGAGCTACTTGGGAAGCAGAAGCAGCCATGAAGGGCAAGTATCCTTGTCACAGCTCGAGCCTACACCCTGGGTAGGAATGGCACTTGAGAACCATTGCTGTCCCCAAGCGAACCCTTGGCCTGGCTTACTTACTCAGTGAAAGACTTAACTTAACAAGATCAACCCAAACAAAACTTAGAATGTTATAAAGAAAACATTCAACTAGCCAATAAGGTAAACTCAAGTCTCAACATAAGATAATGAAATGAAAAGACTAGAGAACTAACATTGATTGTCTATGAAGCCTCTAAAAAAATCGAGATGGGTGTCGGGACAAGACCCCCGATCATCCTAACAAATGAAATACTAAAAAGTAAATGATAACAAAGAGCCCTCCGAAAAGCAATGAGGCTCACCAACTGACTCTGAATGCTCAAGTAGATCAATAAGGCACTGGATGATGATCCTGGTTACCTGTGTCTGCATCATAATAAGATGTAGGCCAAATGGCATCAGTACATTGAATGTACGAGTATGCGAGTTGGAATTCGAAACATAACATAGGCTTGAAAAGAATCTGAAAGGAACACTTACCTTGGCTTTACTCAACTCAAAGACAACTTAACTCAATATAAAACAATAAAACACATGCAATATATAGAAAGCCTTTAAAACAGTAGAAAACAACTTAGTTCATTAAATAAAATGCAATAACAAACTAAACTTTACTCATATAAGAAAGTAATATAGTTTCTGTGGGAGTTTCTCTAACTGACAACTACCACTATGAGCCTAAGTGGTGATATAACGTCTTGCCCACGCTGCCAAAAACTGTCCTATACTTTGCCGTCATATAGAACACCTTGACTAAGTGGATCCACTAGTCAATGCTAAAAAGCACTTATGGAGTCATCTAAAAAGTATGATCCTTTCTACCTATGATGGCTACATGGTTTATTGGGGATGTGAGTTATCTGAACTCTCCCTCATATCGGTGCTCAATACTACTCCCAAAATATACTTGCTCATATGTTTGAAAACATAAATTCTTTCTTTGGTTTGAGATAATTACTCAAAACTTAGCTTAAAAGATCTAATGGAATCGATGTTCCCTTTCTTGCTCAAATGTGAAAACATTTACTCTTTATCTGAAAACTAACTCAAAGACTCTTTTGGAAAATCAAGGTTTCCTTTCTTCTTTAAATGTGAAAAAATTTACTCTTTAACTGAAATCTAGCTCAAAGGCTCGTTTGGAAATCACGATTTCCTTTCTTCGTTAAATGTGAAAACATTTTACTCTATGGGAATACATAGTCCCAATATACTCTTTTGAAGAAAAGAACTTCAAACTTTTACTCTTTACTCATCTCAAAACTCAAGTCTTAAAACAAAGTTAAATCATTTGTAAAAGACTTTTTGGAAGACTCTATGAACTTATCTTGACTTGGCTCTTAACTTTGCTTGACTTGACTCTTAACTTCTCTTGATTTGACTCTTAACTTCTCTTGACTTGACTCTTAACTTTCCTTGAATTGAATTATGTATTCAAGGATTGTGATTTGTGATAGGAAAGATCTCATGATGTTTAGGAGTGTGTTTAGATAGTTAAACACGAGAAAAGATTAGGAAATCACTGCCTAAAAGTTGGTCCGTGACGCAGAGGTTTATTTAAATTTTTGGTCGTGAAAATAATTTTTGAAGCAGAACGGTCTGTGATTGCTCTACGATGTGAGGTTGAATTTTGCGAAACTGGGGGGTAGGTCCGTGATGCGGCCTGTTGCACCAGATTTGCCTGACTTTTCCTTCTTCATTTTTCAACCCCAATTCGCCTAAATTCGATTATTTTTCTCCATATCTCTTTAGATTCAGGTACCCACAACATATACCCAAGAATCTAACTCAAACAACTCTAAGAATCAATTCTACAATCTCAAGAAACTCCTCAATCTCATCCCAATTCAAGAACGAAAGTAAATTCAAGAACATACATCAAGAACATTCAAACTTTCAACTTTTTAGGACGAATTCACGCTGAATTAAACATGTTTTGCGCGTGGGTGAAGGAACCCAACGCTGTGTGAACTCACATACCTCGTAGGGATCACCCCTGACGAAATCGACAAGCGATTCTTGAAGATCTTGACGATTCTTGCTCCTTCTCCTCTTTTCTCCTCTTCTCTAAAACCCTAACTCAATATGGTTAAAGCGTAAACTAAATCCTATCAATTTAGACCCCAATTAATTACCCAAAAAATGAAATCAAGTCATGGGTATGGAAAAGACCATAATGCCTTTCAAAAATCCGGATTAGACTTTCCTTAATTGAACAACCTAACTTCCAATGGGCATATCTCACTCATACGAACTCGGAATCGCGCAAAATCGGCGGTGTTGGAAAGATTATTCCAAGATATTTCCTAAGATATCTGGAAACACACCTAACTCATCCTGATATAGGAATTATGGTTGTTTGAAGTTGACCAAAAACTCAACCTAACACACTTAACAAATTTTCCAGATTTTTAGTCTTTCCAAAAATGACTATTTCCAAATTTTAACTTCTTTCTAGTTCCTTCAATTAGCGAGATGTCACAATATCTCCCCCTTGGGAAAATTCTACCTCGAATGAGATTACTTTTACTAGGCTAAGGGTGTACTTCCAACATTCAGTTCAAACACCCAACAATTAAAATGAAAAAACAACATGCCAACTTATAAATAAATACCAAGAAAAGGATTAGTACCTTGATCTGGAATTTCTCCAATTTCAAAGAGACGTGGATATCTCTTCTTCATATCCTCCTCAGCTTCCCAAGTAGCTTCCTCAACAAACTGGTTCCTCCAAAGAACTTTGACTGATGCTACTTCCTTAGTCCTCAACTTGCGAACTTGACGATCTAGAATCTGAACCGAAATCTCCTCATAATATAAACTATCCTTGATACTAATATCTTCAGTTGGTATGATAGGTGAAGGATCTCCCATGCACTTCTTCAACTTGGAAATGTGAAATATCGGATGAACTGCGGCTAACTCTTGTGGTAGCTCTAACTCATAAGCTACACTACCAACCCTTTTCGATATTGTGTACGGGCCAATATACCGGGGACTAAGTATCCCCTTCTTACCAAACCTCATAACACCCTTCATGGGTGAAACTTTCAAGTATACCCAATCATCTACTTCAAACTCTAACTCCCTTATCCTAACATCAGTGTAGGATTTTTGACGACTCTGAGCTGTTTTCAATCTCTCTTGAATAACTCTCACTTTCTCCATAGCTTGACAAACTAAGTTTGGTCCTATTGACCCAGATTCACTAACTTCAAACCATCCAATAGGAGATCTGCATCTTTTCCCATAAAGAGCTTCGTAAGGAGCCATCTGGATGTTAGAATGGTAACAATTGTTGTAACCAAACTCAATGAGAGGTAGGTGATCATCCCAATTACCCTTGACATCAATCACACAATCTACCTTGATACCTCAAAACACTATCTCCCCCTTGTTCAAAAGCCATCACTTTTTTCTTATGAACAGTTGCCTTTAATTCAAGTAATAAAGGATCTTGGTCTTGCTTCTATTTTACTTCCCACACTAATGATGATTCAGCCCCATTCATCACCACTACTCCTCCTTCTGTGGAATCCATTAGTCGAACTCCTAATCGTGCAAAGTCTATGCACATCTTTTTGCTAACTCTTTCTTATCTTCCTCAAAATGGGCGGTACTACCCATAGACAATCTATTCAAGGAATCAACAACAACATTAGCCTTACCTGGGTGATACAAAATACTCATGTCATAATCCTTGAGTAACTCTAACCACATCCTCTGTCTAAGATTAAGCTCTTTCTGAATAAACACATACTGAAGACTCTTGTGATCGGTGAACACATCCACATGAACACCATAAAGATAATGACGCCATATTTTCAAAGCAAATACTGCGGTAGCCAACTCTAGATCATGGGTTGGGTAGTTCTTCTCGTGAACCTTAAGCTGTCTGGAGGCATAAGCTATAACTTTACCATTCTACATTAACACACAACCCAAACAAACTCTGGATGCATCACAATATACGACAAAACCTTGAGTACCTTCTGGTAAGGTCAATACTGGGGTAGTAGTAACCTTTTTTTTTCAATTCCTAAAAGCTTTTCTCACAAGCTTCAGAGCATTGAAATTTCACTTTTTTGTGAGTTAACTTGGTAAAAGGGGATGAAATAGACGAGAACCCCCTCTACGAACCTTCTATAATAGCCATCCAAACCCAAGAAACTCGTAGTGTCAGTTGGAGATGTGGGTCTAGGCCAATTCTGCACTGCCTCAATTTTCTGAGTATCAACTTTAATTCTCTCTCCATACACAATGTGGCCTAAGAATGCCACTGACTTAAGACAAAACTCACACTTAGAGAACTTGACATTCAACTCTCTATCCTTTAGAGTTTGGAGAAATATTCTGAGATGATTAGCATAATCTTCTTCATTCCTTGAATAGATTAGTATGTCATCAATGAATACGATAACAAACATATCTAAATAAGGTTTGAATACTCTATTCATAAGGTCCATGAATGCCGCAGGTGCATTGGTCAAATCAAAGGACATAACTATGAACTCATAATGACCATAACAGGTCCTGAATGTTGTCTTAGGAATATCACATTCCCTTACTTTCAACTTCTCTTTCAATTCTTTTAACTCTGCTGGTGCCATTCTCTACGGCAGAATAGATATAGGACGTGTATCGGAAATAATATCTATACCAAAGTCTATTTCTCTCTCAGGAGGGACTTCGGGAAGATCATCTCGAAAAGACTTCTGGAAACTCTTTTACTATTGAAACTGACTGAATAGGAGGACTCTCAACACTAGAGTCATTAACTCGGACCAAGTGATAGAAACACCCCTTGGAAACTAACTTTCTTGCCTTAAGGTATAAAATAAAACGACCCGTAGGCACGACTAAACTACTCTTCCACTCTATAACTGGTTCACTGGAAACTAGAACTTGACTACTCGAGTTCTATAATCTATTGATGCATAACAGGCATAAAGCCAGTCCATACCTCGAATGACATCAAAATCTACCATATCTAACTCAATTAAGTCAGCCATGGTACTCTTGTGATTGGCGGAAATGGTACAATCACGATCGACTCTCTCAACTAGAATAGACTCACCAACCGGTGTGGAAACACTGAAGGGCTCAAGAAGTTGCTCAGGAAGAACATCAACATTGAAGACTTGGATCATACCAGTGACAACATCTGGCGAATCCTCTAGTTATTGGCAACTAGTGATGGCATAAAAATGGTTTTCTCCTCCATCTGGCCCTGAAGTAACTCTTCGAGATGCAACTCTGTCTGGTGGAGCAACTGAAGAAGAGTGGGCTCGATTTCCTCCATTACCATTACTCTACCTGTTCTTAGGACACTCCCTCATAAAATGACCATTCTGGCCACACTTGAACCAATCAGTGGAGCCATCATGACACACCCCCGAGTGGCTCCTACCACACTTAACACATGCAGGAGTCTTAGTAACCCCTTGTGCCTTACTACCTTGTGAATGCATAGGTCTAGCTCTGAAGTTCTGAGAATTCTGACTATTGTATTCACATTTGTTCCTTGGTGCAGGTGCACTAGCAGATGATAGAGCAGGTCCTTTCTGCTTAAGTTGGAAAGAAGACCGGTTCACATTACTCTTTTGCTGCCCAAATTCATTCCCTGATGTCTTAGCCCTCTTATTCTTAAGCTCTTTTCTATCCTTCAGCTGGTCCTCCTCAACTCGTTGCACATGGATCATCAACCTTGCTATGCCCATATAACCTATTAGCATGGGTTCCTTACTTTCTTTACTTGACAGACGAGTCAATCCAACAACGAATAAATTTATCCTGCTCCTCATATTAGCAACCATCTCTTTGCTTCTCTTAGCTCATGAGGAAAGAAATGCCTCACGAAGGCACTCTTAACCATAGCCAAGCTTACAATCGGTTACGCTTAAGCACGAGTTAGAAAAAGACTTTTATAGAGATACACTCTATCATATGAAATGAGTATGAAAGAAGTGAAATAATTCCTAAATATTGCATCTTCTTAATTATAGATGTGGCTCGCTTCACACCGATAACTAGGACTCTACAGACACGACTTCATAGAGTACCTAGGACTCTTGAACTCTGTGCTCTGATACCAAGTTTGTCACGCCCCGAGCCTACACCCTGGGTAGGACTGGCACTCGAGAACCATTGCTGGCCCCAAGCGAACCCTTGGCCTGGCTTACTTACTCAGCGGAAGACTTAACTCAACAAGATAAACCTAAACAAAACATAAAATGTTACAAAGAAAACATTCAACTAGCCAATAAGGCAAACTCAAGTCTCAACATAAGATAATGAAATGAAAAGACTAAAGAACTAACATCTGACTGTCTATGAAGCCTTTAAAACAACTGTGATGGATGTTGGGACAAGACCCCCGATCATCCTAACAAATGAAATACTAAAAAGCAAATGATAACGAAGGAACCCTCCGGAAAGCAATGAGGCTCACCAACTGACTCTGAATGCTTAACTGGATCAACGAGGCGCTGGATGATGATCTTGGTTACTTGTGTCTGCATCATAATAAGATGCAGGCCAAATGGCATCAGTACATTAAATGTACGAGTATGCGAGTTGGAATGTGAAACATAACATAGGCTTGAAAAGAATCTGAAAGAAACACTTACCTTGACTTTACTCAACTCAAAGACAACTTAACTCAATATAAAGCAATAAAGCATATGCAATATATAGAAAGCCTTTAAAACAAAAGAAAACAACTTAGTTCGTTAAAGAAAATGCAATAACATACTCAACTTTACTCATGTAAGAAAGTAATGTAGTTTCTGTAGGAGTTTCTCTAACCGACAACCACCACTATGAGCCTAAGTGGTGATACAACGTCTTGCCCACGCTGCCAGAACTGTCCTATACTTTGCCAACATATATAACGCCTTAACTAACTAGATCCACTAGTCTATGCTAAAAAGCACTTAAGGAGTCATCTAAAAAGTATGATTCTTTCTACCCATGATGGCTACGTGGTTTATGGGGGCTGTGAGTTATCTGAACTCTCTCCCATATCGGTGGTCAATACTACTCCAAAAATGTACTAGCTCATATGTTTAAAAACATAACTTCTTTCTTTGGTTTGAGATAATTACTCAAAACTTAGCTTAAAAGCTCTCTTGGAATCGATGTTCCCTTTCTTTCTCAAATGTGAAAACATTTACTCTTTATCTGAAAACTAGCTCAAAGGCTCTTTTGGAGATCAAGGTTTCCTTCCTTCTTTAAATGTGAAAACATTTTCTCTTTAACTGAAAACTATCTCAAAGGCTCTGTTGGAAATCAAGGTTTCCTTTCTTCTTTAAATGTGAAAACATTTTACTCTTTGGGAATACATATTCCACACTTGACTCTTAACTTCTCTTCACTTGACTCTTAACTTCTCTTCACTTGACTCTTAACTTCTCTTCACTTGACTCTTAACTTCTCTTCACTTGACTCTTAACTTCTCTTCACTTGACTCTTAACTTCTCTTCACTTGACTCTTAACTTCTCTTCACTTGACTCTTAACTTCTCTTCACTTGACTCTTAACGTTCCTTGAATTGAATTATGGATTCAAGGATTGTGATTTGTGATAGGAAAGATCTCATGATGTTTAGGAGTGTTTTTAGATGGTTAAACACGAGAAAATATCAAGAAATCACTGCCTGAAAGCTGGTCCGCGAAGCGGAGGTGTATTTAAATTTTTGGTCACGAAAATAATTTTTGAGGCAGAACGGTCCGTGAACGCTACGCAACACGAGGATTAATTTTACGAAACCGGGGGGCAGGTTTGCGACGCGGCCTGGGGCACCAGATTTTCCCGAGTTTTTCCTTCTTCGTTTTTCAGCCCCAATTTACCTAAATTCGATTATTTTTCTCCATATCTCTTTAGATTCAGGTACCCACAACATATACCCAAGAATCTAACTCAAACAACTCTAAGAATCAATTCTACAATCTCAAGAAACTCCTCAATCTCATCCCAATTCAAGAACGAAAGTAAATTCAAGAACATACATCAAGAACATTCAAACTTTCAACTTTTTAGGACGAATTCACGCTGAATTAAACATGTTTTGCGCGTGGGTGAAGGAACCCAACGCTGTGTGAACTCACATACCTCGTAGGGATCACCCCTGACGAAATCGACAGGCGATTCTTGAAGATCTTGACGATTCTTGCTCCTTCTCCTCTTTTCTCCTCTTCTCTAAAACCCTAACTCAATATGGTTAAAGCGTAAACTAAATCCTATCAATTTAGACCCCAATTAATTACCCAAAAAATGAAATCAAGTCATGGGTATGGAAAAGACCATAATGCCCATCAGAAACCCGGATTAGACTTTCCTTAATTGAACAACCTAACTTCCAATGGGAATATCTCACTCATACGAACTCGGAATCGTGCAGACTCAGTGGCGTTGGAAATATCATTCCAAGATCTTTCCTACGATATCTGGAAACACACAGAAATCATCTTGATCTAGGAGTTATGGTTGTTTGAAGTTGACCAAAAACTCAACTTAACACATTTAACAAATTTTCCAGATTTTTATAGTCTTTCAAAAAATGACTATTTCCAAATTTTAAGTTCTTTTTAGTTCCTTCAATTAGTGAGATGTTACAATCCTCATCTCTTTCCTTCCGATTCCATTCCATCTTGAGGTAATAGTTCCTCTTCAATTTTCAGTCATTCATGCGCAGATTCAGTCTTAGTATCATGTTCCTTCAGTTTGTATTTACATTTTCAGCGTCTTTACATGTTCTTGGAACGTAGTTCAGTCAGAAATCAATTTCTAGTACTTAGTGAAAGGGTTTGCAGCTCTTTCCCTCCATATTCAGGTAGTTTAGTCTTCATTCGAGGATGAGTGTTCCCAAGGGGGAGATAATGTAACACCCTGTACGCTAGAACTACCAAAATCCAGATTTCAAGAAGTTGCAGATGCAACCCACAATTTCCACCCATGGACCGTAGGGTGACCCACGACCCATGTTAGTGGTCAGTGGATGGCCACCTGTATCCCTCCCTAGAAAGACCCAGAAAATCCGTCTAAGTCTAGACCTATGCCAGGACCTACGGACCATAGGTCAGACCACTGTCTGTGGTCCAGGGCCGTAGGTCAGACCCTAGATTATCATCCCCAGACGTCAAATGACGGTTGACCAGCACGGTCCATCGGTCCATCCACGGTCCGTTAGTGACCCCGACAAATTTTAAGTCAGGGGTCGTTTGGTCATTTCCTTATGCGTTGGACCCCTAAACTAAGTGGTTTTGATCAGTTTTAGCCTAGCAAACAAATTAGTACCTACCCTAGTTTTTTTCATTCTCAAACAATCGATCAAACTAGAGAAATAGAGGAGAAGAAGTCAACTAGCCCTAGTTCCAAAACGCAACAAGGTTTTCATCAGTTCCTACACTAGATCGAAAGATTTCTCCATGAAATTCATCACCAGGTATGTGGGATTTACTAGTGGGTTCCTTTCACCCATTAGGTCCCTAGATTTCAGTCAGAATCTTGATTCCCTTAATATTATCTAGACCTAGGGTTTCTTGAATGTTAGAAATTGTTGGGTTTTAGTTGTTAGAATGATCCAAATCAGATTGTCAAGAATTCAGTATTGTTTTGTGTAGATTCTTTCATAAACTGAGAACCATAGTTATGTAGTTCTTCTAGTTCATGAATTACACATGCTACGTCTGTTATTTCAAATATATATATACATGCCTCAGTTTTCAAATATTTCATTATCAATATACTAATGTTGCATTCTCAGTTTGCATGTCAGTATTTTGAGCTATCCAACATTACAGAAATTCAGTCATAACTTGTTAATTACATAATCAATTGGGAGTAGTTTAATACTGAGTGGATACTGACCCTCAATTCCCAGAACTACATACCCCGTAGGTTAAGTCCCCTCTGTTGGGCATTACATTGTAGTGATCACGCCAGTCATGCCTCTATATCTCTGGCAGGGTATATTGAGTCCTCTTGATGGGGAGTATACATAAGACTCCACATTTAGCTCATGTTGTTTTATGTCGGTTATTAGTAGCTCCCACAGTTCAGTCAGATTCTATTGCATTGACCACGTTATCAGTCACAATTCAGTATTCAGTCTCAACATGTTATGAGCATGGTCATTGCATTCAGTTATTTCATGTTCAGTATTCTCAGTTTAGTATCATGCTTATCTCTTATCATTGCTCAGATTTATGCTTTGGTTCAGTTATGATTATTGTTCAGCTTTAATCCATCATGCATGCTCAGTACCTTTCAAGTACTGACACATACTCTGCGCTACATCTTCTCGTGATGTAGGTTCAGGTTCTCAGCTTTCAAATCACGCATAGATCGGTTCCCGATCTTCAGTTCAACAACATCAGTGGTGAGTTCTCATTTTTTGAGGACGATTTACATGATTATCATCCTTTGCTTTTAGTCTTTAGTTTTTCAGTATTTGTTAGATCTAGCTGGGGCATATCCCATCATTTCTAGTCAGTAGAGGCTTTATTTCAGACATAGTTAGCATTTGAGTTTGACTTTTCAGTTGTTGTTAAACTCTTAGTGTTTTCATTTATTTAGATAGTTTATAGGTATTCCCATCATTTCAGTTTAAATGAGGATTTAGCTTCCGCACATTATTTCTTTACTTCAGTTTATTCAATATGCTTATGATATGCTAACAGGGTTAGCTTGGGGTCACTCGTGATCCTAGGTCCCGTGTCCACGTCCTCGGGTTAGCTTCG
The DNA here is from genome assembly GCF_000226075.1 of Solanum tuberosum. Classification (NCBI taxonomy): domain Eukaryota; kingdom Viridiplantae; phylum Streptophyta; class Magnoliopsida; order Solanales; family Solanaceae; genus Solanum; species Solanum tuberosum. Next base: position 1,617,546 of record NW_006239035.1, read on the forward strand.
GGGTGTGACAAACGTAACCTCTTTGGTTCTCAACTTGGGAACCTGACGATTTAGAATCTGATCAGGAATCTCCCCATAAGATATGTTGTCCTTAATACCAATATTTTCAATAGGTATACTAAGTGAAGGATCGCTCATACACTTCTTCAACATCAAAATGTGGAATACCGGATGGAGTGCTGTTAACTCTTGTGGTAGCTCCAACTCATAAGCTACATTACTAATCCTTTTGGATATCATGTAACGACCATTATACCAGGGACTAAGCTTCATTTTCTTACCAAATCTCATAACACCCTTCAAGGGTGAAACCTTCAAGTATACCCAATCATATACTTCAAACTCTAAGTCTCTTCTCTTAACATCAATATAGGATTTCTGACGATTCTGCACTATTTTCAACCTCTCTTACTCTGCGCTGTTTTCAACCTCAATTGAATGATCTTCACTTTATCCATAACTTGATGAACTAAGTGTGGTCCTATCAACCCTTTTTCACCAACCTCAAACCATCCAATAGGAGATCTGCATCTTCTCCCATAAAGAGCTTCATAAGAAGCCATCTGGATGCTAGAGTGGTAACTATTGTTATAAGCAAACTCAATGAGAGTTAAGTGATCATCCCAATTACCTTTGAAATCAATAACACAAGTTCTCAATATGTCTTCTAAAGTCTGAATGGTGCGCTCTGTTTGACCATCAGTCTGAGGATGAAAAGCAGTATTCAAGTTCACCTTTGAACCCAAACCTTTCTGGAATGACTTCCAAAATTGTGCACCTCTATTTGAAATAATCGACACTGGAACTCCATGAAGTATAACTATCTCTTGAAGATATAACTTTGCATAATCCTCTACTGAATGGGTAGTCTTTACCTGCAAAAAGTGGGTTGATTTGGTCATTCGATCTACAATCACCCAAATAGAATCATGAGGCTTTCGAGACCGCAACAAACCAATAATAAAGTCCTTATTGATTATCTTCCACATCTATTCCGGAATCTTTATATTCTGAGCCATAGCATTGGGCCTTTGGTGCTCTACCCTAACTTGTTGGCAATTTGGGCACTTAGTTACGAACTCTGCAATACACTTCTTCATACTACTCCACAGATAGACTTCTCTCAAGTCGAGATACATATATGTGGTACCCGAATGGATAAAATATCTGGAGCTATGAGCTTCCTCCATGATCCTCTCTTGGAGTTCACCCACCCTTGGTACATACAACTTACCTTGATACCTCAATACACCATCTCCCCCTTGTTCAAAAGCCATCACTTTTTGCTTATGAACATTTGCCTTCAATTCAAGCAAAATAGGGTCTAGGTCTTGTTTCTCTTTCACTTCAGACACTAACGCTGATTCAGCTCCATTCATCACCACTACTCCACCTTCATTGGAATCCAACAAACGGACTCCCAAGTATGCAAGTCTGTGCACATCTTTTGCTAACTCTTTCTTGTCTTCCTCAACATGGGAAGTACTACCCATAGATAACCTGCTCAAGGCATCATCAACTACATTAGCCTTACCTGGGTGATATAGAATACTCATATCATAATCCTTGAGTAAATCTAAGAACCTCCTATGTCTAAGATTAAGCTCTTTTGATTGAATACATACTGAAGACTCTTACGATCGGTGAACACATCAATATGAACACCATAAAGATAGTGATGCCATATTTTCAAAGCAAACACTACAACAACTAACTCTAGATCATGGGTTGGGTAATTCCTCTCGTGATTAAGTTGTCTGGAGGCATAAACTATAACCTTGCCATTCTGCATTAACACACAACCCAGTCCAACCCTGGACGCATCACAATACACAACAAAACTTTGCGTACCTTCTGGTAAGGTCAACACTGGGGCTGTAGTCAACCTAGTTTTCAATTCCTGAAAACTTTTCTCACAAGCTTCATACAATTGAAACTTTACAGTTTTTTGAGTCAACTTTTTCAAAAGGGATGAAATAAATGAGAACCCCTTGACGAATCTTCTATAATATCCAACCAACCCCAAGAAACTCCTAATATCAGTTGGGGAAGTGGGCCTAGGCTAGTTCTTTACTACCTCTATTTTCTGAGTATCAACTCAAATCCCATCGCCAAAAATAATGTGGCCTAAGAACGTCATAGACTTAAGCCAAAACTGTTGAGTCTGAGATTTGGACTCATTTAGGGCTTTGTTTATATAGATTTAGTGTCCTCAAATGCTTATTTTGTGCCAATAACTTATGTAAAATCCTTGATTTTTAGGTATATGGATTGAGGAACAAAGCAAGGACACTAACAAGTAAAAAAGAACAAAACAGGCTGAAGAAATGAAGATGGGTGAACTTGAGGATCACCAAGATCCTCGGCATGTCACTGAGTGGCTCATTAGATCGCCTAAAGTTCCAGTGTGCCAAGCTCTGAAGGAAAGAACCAAGTCAGCGAAGAAAGGGACCAGCCGGTGGATCGCCGAGTGATTCCGCAAAGCCAAGAAAGATCGCCTAAAGTTACAGACCTTGAGGATGTTGAATGCCAAGGCAAAAAGGGTGGAAAAGACCAAGGGATGGCTCGCCGAGTGGTTCGGCGAGCCCAATTTACTTTGCCGAATGAGCTTTCATAACTTATTTTTGGCGACTATAAATACTTTTGAACATTTTGTTTAGAATCTTTGGTCAATCTTAAAAATTATTATTGAGTTCTATAGTCTTAGAAACAGTTTTCTCTAGAATTTTCTTTCGCTTTGAAGGATTGAAGAAATTCACTTTTGATAAATTGGAAGTGGGTCTTTGATATTCATCAAATTGGAGCATTGTAAAGATGAAATCACTCTTACCCAGTTGATGGATAATCAATTTGGTAACTGTTTTTACCTTTTTATATTGTCTAGCTAAAACCCAACTTTTGGGGGTGTGATCATATGATTATGGGCTGATTTAGACTTATGGGTATTGCTAATTGTTAGTTTAAATGCTATTTAAAAGTGAGTTTTATCATTAATTGTGGTTTAATTTAAGAATTGTTAGTTGCAAATGCAGTTCTATGTTTGTGTTCTTAGTTTACTCGTAGAGAGAGGTTTTAGAACTAAGGATTTTGATTAATGGTTTGTGGGTATTTGGTTGACCTGGGTTCAGCTCGAGAGAGTGAATCCTAAACCCTTTCCACACATTTAGCTCGAGAGAGTGAATGAATTAAGGTGTGGGTTGTTCTTAATTTTCATGCTTGTTGATGTTCGAGATAAATCACTTGATTCAGGGTAATTGTTTGAGAGAAAATTACCTCCCTTATAGCCTAGCCTACTCACTAATATTTAGCTAGTTACTAATAGTTCCAATTACCCATATGTCTATATTTGTCTATAATCGATCACATCCAAAAAATCTGTCTGATTATTGTTAATTCCTAATGTTTGTAACCGATTGTAGTTGATAACTAAAACCAAAACCCCCCATTTAACATTCGTGTCACCCCTTTACTTGATTATGTTTTTAATCGATAATTTCTATTCCTATGGCTGATTAGACCGCATTCATACTTTCTAATTGAATCTGAAACACGTAACGCTCCTCGTGGGATTTGATCCAACTCATTTAGTTGGGTTTTATACTAATTTACGATCATTGAACACCTAGAATTGGATGAGGTGTGCTTGAAATGTTGAATCAAAATGGCGTCGCTACCGGGGAGTAGTGTTGTTTGAAATTCTTTTGGTGAAGTTGAATTGTATTCTTATTAGTCATAGTTGAATCTACTTATTTTTAGTTTTGGTTTTTGTGTTGTTTGTTGTACAGAGGAAATGAGTGTTAACAGTAGCAATGGTAGCCAACTGGGCCACCAAGATGACATCGAGAATCTTAATGATGTCAACGACCCGAATGTCAATGACCCAAATCTAGTGGGAGGAGTTGGTGCCATTCGTCTACCTCTGACTGAGGGAAAAACAGTGTTTCACATTACAAGCACCATGTTGCAGCTCTTACGATTGAAAGGTTTGTTTGGTGGGCTGGCTCATGAGGAACCTCATGAGTATATAAGGAATTTTGTTGATGTTTGTGGACCGTTCTCCTTTAAGAACATATCTCAAGAATTGGTCCAGCTGAGGTTGTTCCCATTTTCTCTAATGGTAGAAGCATGCAAGTGGTTGGCTGAGTTGTTACCGCATTCCAAGTGCAATTTTTCCCTCCTTCGAAGATGATGACTCTTCGGGACAGTATTCCAAGCTTCAAATGTTTGGAGGGTGAACCACTCTATGAGACTTGGCTAAGGTTTAAGAAGTTGGTGTTGTAATGCCCAACTCATGGATTGCCCGATAATGTACTGCTGCAATACTTCTACAAATGCCTCGATTCGGTGAACAAAAGAGTGGCTGATCAACTTTCTCCAAGAGGTTTAATGCGATAGCCTTATGTGATAGCAGTCCAACTCCTTGATGGCATGACCAAGATTAACCGGGCATGGTACACCCGTGAAGATCAAGTCTCTCCTCTTACTTACAAATTAACGAAGGAACAAATTGAAAAGGATCAAGAGAGAGACCAAAGCATGGCAAATATGATGACCCAACTGGACATCTTGTCTAAGAACATCATGGGTGCTGGTAAAATAAGTGTTAATGTTGTCGGTGTTGGTGGTGTAAACCCCGAAGAGGTCAAATCTTAAGTGTTGTACAATGAGGAAGTGAACTTCCTATCCAACCAAGGAGGAGGTTATCGTGCAAACTACCTAAGGCCGAGTGGTAATCAAGGCTGGAATAAAGATGAGGGCTGGAGAGACCGTGATAGAGAGTGGCGTGATCGTAATGCCACTTGGAAGGAGAGAGAAGGGGAGAATGATAGGTATGTTCCTCCCCACGAGCGTCAAAAGCCCAAAGATTCTGAGGTTGGCCGGATTGAGGATATGCTCTCGCGTATTCTCAACAAGGTTGAATGGTCTGATAAAGTGTTGAAGGAAATGAAGGCAGATGTATCGACTCTCAACTAGACGGTGATCTCTCATTCCGTCTCTATCAAGCAGTTGGAGACCCAAATGAGTCAAATTTCTTCTCATCTTAACCCAAGACAACAAGGAGGGTTTCCTAGTGATACTATGGCAAACCCCAAGAATGATGCTTAAATGGGTACTGGCACCCACACTATATAGTTTCCATATTTTTGCATTTTTATCACTTTTTGCTCTTGCTCTCATGCTCGGAGTTGGAATACATTGTCGCCTAGCTTTACAAACTCGTATTTTGGCATAAAGGTTGGTTTTCCAAACTCCAAACTCTTAAATAGCGGTTGAATTCAAAAGAAATTGTTTAACTCTTATTGATGTGTGTTGGGCCTGCTCTAAAATCGTAATTGTGTGCTAGTTTGCATATCGTAGTTTCGTAACTTTGCTAAATTGCCTAAATTGTTAATTTCCCAAGTTTCGTGCTTTAAAATTGATCATAAATTTATGGGTTGTGATTAATTATTGTTGGGTATAGTCGGGTGAAGTCTGAGTAACCCCAATTGTGCTAAATGACGTACTTTTGCCCAATGATGGGGAATTTGATGTCATTCTTAAGGGCAAAAGTTGTCAAATGGCCAATTTTGGCCAAACCGGGGGAAGTCTGAGTACCTCGGTGGCATGGTGATGTTTGTGTAATCAATGACACAACTTCCGATGCAAGTGTCTACGATCGTGCAATAGTATAATAACTTAACCAAGGGTTGGGGTCAAATACCAAGGGAGTGGTTTTGAGAATTAATAGAAAAATAAAATTAGTTCTAACTAGTCGTAGCTAAAGACATTAACGATTAAAAACATTGTAAGTTAAAGGGGGACACAAGAGTGTCAATTAACAAAGGGGGTTTTATCACTAGTAAGTAAAAATAGAAAAATTAACAAAGAAATCTAAGTAATGAGAGGGGATTCTTAGGATGTGACTGGAATACGGATTAATTTAAATTAGTGGGTACATGCTTTCGATATAAAATTTATAGAGTAATAGTGACTAGGCTAAGCTATACGTGGGAATAAATTCTCTCTCGAGCAACTTACCCCGTTTCAAATGGGTTCCTCTCGAATACCCACTTGCCGTATGAAGACCAGCCTACGCCTTACCTCATTCATTCTCTCGAGCTGAGTGTTAGGATATGGGACTAGGGTTCACTCTCTCGAGCTAAACCTTATGTTGACCCACTCCTTAGGCCATCAATCTAGTAGTCTTGGTTTCACGACCTCTCTCTCGAGCAAACCAAAAATACATAAATAAACTTGTATTTGCAACTACAAATATTTTAAATTCATCCACAACTACTAGACGAAATCATCATTAAACTACATCTAATCTATTAGCAAGCAAGACCCAACAACAATCTTTTCCCATATTTGCTAAATCACACCACAAGAATTGGGGTTTTTAGCCACACATCAAGAGATAGAAATTTATACCTAAATGAGCTTGCATTCAAATAGGTATGAAAATTTAAGTCTTGTTACAGGCCAAGAATGAAGAATCGAAGATACCCAAGTCCAAATCCTTGGAGATGAAACCCTTTTCTTCTTCAAGTTTCAAAACCCTCTCAAACTCAGAGTTAAAATAAAAAGTACTAAAATTATATTAATTGTTCCACACTAAAAATCTAATACGAAGCTACAACTCTCAAGGAGTATTTATAGTTTTAAAAAAATTTGTGCTACAGCGGATCATTCGGCGACATTAGTCGGAATCGCCGATCAACTCGGCGATTAGCCCTTTGGTGTAGTTCATCGCCATCTTGCACCATCCTTCAGCATCGTCATGCTCTGGGGCATTGGGCGACATGGTACTGCCTCGCGAAACTTCTCGGTGATGCACCGACTGCTCCCTTTTTTCGTCGACTCGATCCTTTCCTTCAGGGCTCAACAGACTTGAACAAAAGGCGAAGTAGGACCCTTTGGCGATCCTCAAACCTTCATTTTCTTCGTTCTTTTCAGCCTTTTCGTTCCTTTTTGCGAAGTAGTGTCCATGCTTTCCTTCAAACTTCAAATACCTGAAACTTAAGGATTTTCATCAGATATTGAGATGAACCAAGCATTTGAGGACACAAATTTCTATTAAAATATAGCCCTAAATGAGTCTAATTTGTTGACTCATCAACACCCCCAACTTAAACTTTTGTTTGTCCTCAAGCAAACTTAAGTTCAGTCGTTCAAAAATGGTGTCTCAAACAGTGCTATATAGGACTCAATCATGAATGCACACAACAAGATTCAATTTACATGTGCAAAGATCAAATGTACACTCAAAGATTCAAGTTGTGACTCACCAATATCAAAGAACCTCATGCTCACAATACTTGCTTCAAATGCAAGTTCAAGCTCAACCAAAGTGTTCAAATGCCCTCACAGAAGGAATGATTCCATAATCACACAATGGTTCACAGTTTAAAGCTTCGGAATCAGATGCAACGCTCACTCTCACAAGGAAGAACACAATGCATGCTTTCACCCTTAGGTTTGCCCGTAGTTTCCAACCAAATTTGTTTCAGCTCACTCAAGATCAAAAAGGTCTTTTCAAGGCTTGTAATGGGGCTGAGTGCAAAGGTATGGTCATTTAGGCTCAGTGACTTTCATCCTCTTGAAATGTGGTCCTCACAACACTTCCTTTCCTTTTTCTTCATCATTCTTTTTAGTGCTCATAAATCATCCTATTAGTCACTTTCCATGGAATGTTTGGGAACCCCATTTCTTTTGTACTTTTATTCCACAACTTTCTTTTCATTCTTTTTCTTTCTCTTTTTTTTATAGGGAGGGGTTCCATTTTTCGTAAAACCATGGGTAAAAGGAGACTTTCCTTGCACTTCTTGACTTCCCTTTTGTTTTTTCACCACACCCTAACTTAGGCTTTTGGCCGAAGTTGGTTATTCAACTAACCACAATTCAAGAGGATTATAGGTAGTGGATAAAGAAAAGTTATGGTTTCATCAAGTTTCTTCCAAAGAAAGGTAAGGCTCAAGGGGTATTCAAAAGAGAATCACACGCTCACAGGGTAGGTCACAAAAGAGGTATATGTGAAATTGGCTCACACTCTTAGATGTTGCCTAAGATCATATCAAGAGATAGCATCACTTAGTTGATCGGACCAATGGGGCAAATTCTAGGATCTATCATGCATGGTGCAAAGTAAGCTCATCACACAAGGCATCGACACTAAAGTCAAACTAGACTCCACACTTTTGCTAGCGTGCAATGGTCATCACAAGGGACTTAATTTGATAAATGACTAATCACAACGAGATGCAAAGAGTTCACATATTGTCTATGCAACTTCATTTGTCCTGGTCGTAGCCGCTTATTCATGTTCGTTTGATTGAGAGTACTATTCAAGTCATCGGTATTGATCGGAACTGAGACTTAAATTTTGCAAAAGAACATCCACATTCAACACACGAGAGGTGGCAAAAAAATTTTGGAAAAAAATAAAAATTTTCGAAGGGGTAAAAATTCATTTTCATTTTTGCAATTTAAAACAAAGGGAGCCATGAGCTCAAACATCCACCGAAAGCAGTGTAAACACAATTTATAAATAGACAACCCAAATATAAACAGAACACGAACATTAATAGCACACAAAAGGTGAGCCTCACCCCACCAAAAATAAAAGCATTTTGTCCTCAAATGCAATTAACACAAAATTCGAAAGGCAAAATAAAGAAAGACAGAGAGTGAGGTAAAGAAGAGTCTGTCTATGCAGTAGTGCCCGGAGTGTTGTCAGTCTGCTTCGGGTTCTCTTTTTATTTTCTCTCTACTTCAGCTTCTGTAGCGATGTTTTCCTCAACCATTTCATCCAATTCATGAGATGCTCCCAATGCATGTATCGCATTGACGAACCCTCGAGCCCACGAAGGGACATTAGGGTCGATGGGCATCCTTCTCCTTGAACTTGTAACATCCGGAAATTTGAAATAGCTATGAAGAAGCTTAGAATTGGAAATAGTCATTTTTGGAAAGAATTCAAAAATCTGGAAATTTAGCCAAGTATGGAAAAAATGAGCTTTTGGTCAACTTCAGGCAGTCATAACTCCTAGCTTAGGATGAGTTAGGTGTATTTCCAGTTATGATTGGAAATATCTTGGAGTGATATTTCCAACGCCGCCGAGTTTGCTCGATTCCGAGTTCGTATGAGTGAGATATACCCTTTGAAAGTTGGGCTGTTGGCAGGAAGTTCATCCGAATTTGTAAGGGTATTTTGGTCCTTTCCCTAACCTTTTCTTTTGGTTATATTAAGGGTCTAGGCTTATTTTAAATTAGTTTTCCCTTTTAAAAGTGAGAGTTAGGGTTCTTGAGAGAAGAGGAGAAGAAGATGAGAAAGAGAAGAAGAAGCAAGGATTCATCAAGATCGTCGTGGATTTCGTCGGGGGTGATCCCTACTAAGGTATGTGAGATAATAGTGTTGGGTTGATTCATTCCCCCACACGTCAACTTGTTTTAATTCCGAGAAAAGATTGATTGTGGTTGTTAAAGTCTCTCGTTGGTTGGGTGCATGTTTCCGGTTGTGATTTCGAGTTGAATCCATTGTATATTAAGGGGTTTTATGATTCTAAGTGTTTTGGGGCTGGAACCTTTGAGGTTAAGAAAGTTTAGAGTTGGAAAAACAAGGAGAAAAGTCGGGTTTTAGGGGAAAAAGGGATGGGGCATCGCGCCAGCCAGCGCCCCCCAAAAGGTGCTCTGAGGCCCCCTCCTTGGGGCGGCGCGCCATGCAGGGCGCCCAGCAGGCCCCTCTGAAATTTGAGGGCTGGC